>NC_069096.1:5265806-5519225 GCF_947172395.1 Bicyclus anynana | reverse complement strand
TCTCTCGTCAGGGGTTGCCTGGTAGAGATTACTTATAGTAATAAGGCCGCCTTTGCATTTTAAGTTTAATTTATGTTTTTAATGTTTCAATTTATAATTGTATTTTTGTGTGCAATAAAGTATTTCTTCTTCTTCTATATAGACTACACACTTCCAACTTCCTGTTTAATATATAATAACTAGTTAAGCCCCGTGGATTCACCCGCGTAGATCCGTTTCTATTGAAATAAAAAAAATACTGTTATTGAATACTATCTGTCAGCAAAATTAAATCCAGATTCTTTTAGCTTTGTTGACGTGATTGAGTAACGGCCTCCACGGAGCAGTGGTATGCGCGGTGGAATTATAAGATGGAGGTCCTGGGTTCGATTCCTGGCTGGGCAGATAGAGGTTTTCTTAAGTCCAGGTCTGGCTGGTGGGAGCCATCGGCCGTGGCTAGTTACCACCATACCGGCAAAGACGGACCACCAAGCGACTTAGCGTTCCGGTACGATGTAGTGTGAAACCGAAAGGGGTGTGGATTTTTATCTTCCTCCTAACAAGTTAGTCCGCTTTCATGTTAGTTTGCATCATCACTTACCATCAGGTGAGATTGTAATCAAGAGCTAATCTGTTAATAATGAAAAAAAACATCCCCATCCAAAGGCCTTAACTTGTAAAGAAAAATAAACATCCATCCATACAACCATTCAAAATTACGCATTTTTATTATTAGCGAAAATTTAGTTCTGGATCCAACCAATAAGTTTTGTGAGCTCAAACTCGATTAATTTATCATTTTTCGATGGTTGGATCGTCTCAAGGAAACAGGAGCCCGCACCTTTTACAGTGCCGTCTATATGACCAGCGACCGTACCCGATGGAGGAGCATTGGCAAGATGACTCGTCAAGGTGGTCACGATACTCATTCATGAGGGACCAGCTGGAGAGAGATTTATCACCGAAGATATGGAGTCTAATAGAAAAAAGTTTGCTTGTCTTCCGTATGTTCCTAGACTAATCATCCAATTGAACAACTATTTTAGAAGGAACCAATATAATGAATTTTGAATGCTTGTCTGTTCATCGCTATTCTCCAAAAGATTGCCTTTATTATATTGGATTAATATCAATACATAGGCTTTGTTTCATCATTTTAGAATCTAAGGAAATGTGATATGGAAAAATACTGAATTTCATCTTGGCATACGCAGTTGCAAGCGTCCGCTAGTCAATAATAATATATCAAAATATTACTCTAACTAAATAACTATAAATAAATTGGGATAAGACAAAGTTTCCGGATTGTTCAATGATCTCAAAAGTCAATAGATAATAAATGTATCTTTAAATTAGAAGCTGCTATTCCATGTGGAATAACTTAGTGCAGCTCACATACCGATTAAATTTAGCCCAGCTTCTTGGAACCATTTAATCTTCATAGCCGGTAACCACACTAAGTTTCAACTACCACAAGTCATACTATATCAATAACGCTATAGAATATCTGCTTCAACTTTTATACAATTAAAGTGCTGAGTTACTAGAACTAAGAGTTACTTTGAAGTATATTTTTTTACTCTTAAGAAAAACAAATTTATAAATCTAGAATGCGTATAAATTATTGAACTGAACCACTTAACAATTTTTCTTTCTTTTAAGTTAGTAACAATTCTCAAACCGGAGTAAGTTGAGCTTTACACCCCGTGCCTCGAGCATTAGAGCATCGTGGTGAGTCTAAGTTCTATGTTCCTGACCCGTCAAGAGGAAAGCCTGCTCCTGTAGTGGAAAATTTAATAAACGTGGGCCTGTAGCCATGTGGCACGTCCATTCGCTTTCTACAAACGCTTCGAAAACTAAAAAAATGTATGACACTGGCAGATCTAGTCGATAATAAATGTCATACTCTACATTTTTTAAGCATTCGAAGCATTTCAGATTGTAGAAAGAGGATCGACGTGCTCATGGCTACAAGCCCTGTAAATGAGACGCGCGGAAGAGCGTCAGCCAAATTAGAGACAACGGCTGACAAAGCAACAAGGTATGTATTTACACAAACCATTTGAAGCCACTTTTGTTTAATAACTCAAAATCTATTTAACATAATAACAACCTTCGAAGAACTGTTTGTAAATACAATATTATGCGACTTTATTACAAACTTTTGAATTCTTTGAGTCTCAAATAACCTTCCTTTTTGAACTATTTTCGTTGAACAAAGCGTATCAGCTCCATCGGGCTGCGAGAGGGAGACAATAGTAATCTGTTTGAATTTCGGGGGACAATAAGGGGCAGGATTTGCATTTCAAATCTGCGAGTGACACACGAAATTAAATGAAATTACTTTGTCGGCGAATCGGGCTTGTTCCGGCGAGTTTGACGCACGAATAATGGACGAACAGCCTGTGGAGGCCAGATCTTCTTAAAATAATATTACGAAGAGGTAAAGTCTGTGAGGTATTCGAAAAATATTTTAGCAATAGTAAACCACGTTATTTGTAAGTATCATAGGTAATATTTTACCCCCTTATACCCACGGGAACTAAAAATAGTATAGGAACTACGCCGATGAAACCGCCGGGCGTTTTATATAGCCTATAAGTTAGTATGCTCCTATCATAGGTATGCAGGTACAGTAGCCAGCTATAGAAGTTTCAATGCTGATCAAGTATTAAACGTAAGTAGTTACTTTTGATATTTTTTTCTATACTTAATTTGTTATTTTTTCTATAAAATGTCTCCAGTCGTCAGATTTCTTCTTTGCTGGAGACCCTTAAAGCTTTTAAATAGCGGTTTTCGATGGGTTGCCACTATAAGTGAGCGGTGACATGGTTTATCATACAATGCCAAGGAAATTATAAAAAAAAACATTGCGTTTTATACTTGTGCGATGACTTGGGACGTTCATGATTTTGGGACTCTCTCATTCGCACGAGAGTTTTTTAACGGGCGTTAAAATAGCGTTCAAATATTGTATGAAGTTAAATGAAGATCTATTTCCAACGCCCAAAATTGAAAATGCAACACTGCTCGAAAAAAAGCGGTGTGTTTTAAAAACGCTGTCGCGTGAACATTTGTTGTATTTGAACTTGGGAATGCATTTGTTGCATTTGAACGTTTTATTAACGTAATTTAAACAAATTCTTGTGTGAATGAGGGCTTATATGAAGGAAAATATTTAAAAAATACACCATATACTTAGACGGATGAATTCTGTTACTTCCCAAAGCCATCACATCACGGTCCAAGCTCCGTACCTAATTCACCAGCTAATTCTGGAATATATCATATTATTTATTGCTATTTCGATTATTTAAGCATATGTATTTAAGAACTCTTAATTCTAGAGAAGTTAATTAATGAAATTTACCCACAACCATCCCTCTCATTTAATAGATTTTAGTCCAACTTTTCAGTTATTATAAAATGAGGTAGGTCCGGCTATTATAGGCTCTTGTTATTTGACGTGCACGAATAAGTATTGGCTTGGTGGCGTTTCGTCGGAAATCAATGCAGTTAGTTAGTAACCGCAGACGGTTTTCCTGTTCCTAAACCTTATGTTGTAGGTACCTACCAACTACTGGCGTAGTTTGTGCCATATATAAACAATATGCATTGTTTTATGTCTGGGTAACTCATATCCTCAAATTTTTAAATGGTTTATTTTTCCTCGTTTGTTGGTTGGTTGGTTGGTTGGTTCGGTCTGAGAAATATTAGAAGACGCCCGCGGTTTCCCGCGTAATTAGTCATTGGTTATGACTTATCCCATGGGAACTTGGGATACTACATATATACTCGTATAACCTATGACACTCACAAATAACGTTCACGATAAGAATTTTCTAAATCGGTCAGTTAATTAAAATTAAAAAAAGAAAATTAAAAAAAAAATTGGGGTTCCTTCCCTACATGCAAAGTGAGGATGATTTTTTTATCGTCTATCCCATGGTGTGGGTCGGTATTCTTGTGCATTACATAAGAGATTAAAGAGCTAACTTAATCTACGGAATCCCTACACTGCGCGTATTTTTTTTACTTATATTTATGAAGTGAAAACTACAGGCATCTTTTTTATGTTTTTTTTTTCGAAATGCGCTTCATTAAGTGAGATTGTGGATTATATTGTTCTTATTCTTACTTTCAAACGTAACGGCCCCCTGTAGTCCGGGGGCCCCGTATCATTGATTCGACTGATATGGCGGTAGCCCCTGCATAAGACCAGACATGAGCTTTTAGGATAGAATTTTATATTTCATCACACTAATATTATAAAACGCACCAGAAAGCGCAGTGTTGGTCGACCCCCCACTAGGTGGACCGAAGACATCAAGCGGGTTGCAGCGAGCCGCTGGATGCTGGCGGCTCGAGAACGTTTTGTTTGGTAGTCCATGCAAGAGGCCTATGTCCAGCAGTGGACGTCCATCGGCTGATAATGAGGCGAAAGTTTGTGTGTGTAAGTATGTTTGTTCCTATACGCTGCGGCTATTGAAGCAATTTGGCTGAAATATGGAATGGAAATAGATTTTACTCTGGATTAACTGGTTATTTTTCATTCCGGAAAAATCAATGGCTCCCTCGAAATTTGTGAAAAACTGAAATCCACGCAGACGAAGTCGCGGGCGTTCGCTAATAAAATATAAAATCCTAAATTGACCCCAGTTAACACGAATCCACGACCTTTCTGTTGAGAACCACAAATGCGCCAAAGAGGTCATCAAAGTCGGTATACATGTGAAATATTACAAATATAGACTCCTTGAATCGTTGGGAGTTTTATATCTACGAGTGAGTAACAGACGAGCAGAAGTCTAGACGTAATGTAAACTGAATTCACTGGCTTTTAGTTGATATAAAATTCCATGATCGACTAAAAATTGAATATAGTCGTAAAAGAACCTTTATTGCATACATACTGTCGACAGTATGTATATACAATTTTACAATGTATTTTAAAATATATTCGTATTAGCTTTCTATTGGTAAAAGAATTTTCAAAATCAGATCTGTAGATCCAGAGATTATCCCCACAAGCTCACACACTAGTAATATTAGTGTGGGTTAATATTACATAGTGATTATCACAAATAATTTTTTTTTATCAATTCATACTCATAATAAACATGCGAAGGTCTGTCAGTATGTCTATTCAACCGCTAAACCATCGATCATAGATCGTTAGATGGGCCTCAAAGCGTCGCGGAATTGTCATTGGTTTCGCACATTGTGTAACACATTACTCTTTATTCATGTTGTGGCTTGTATTTTTACACTTCCAAAATGAACACGAAGACACAATTAAGGGATTCAAATAAAAAAAAAAAACAGTAAATGTTTTTTTAAGTCACAGCATTTACTTGTTACGTACTAAGATAAGATGTGCACGTCTTTGGGTAATGAAATAAAATATGGAGGGGCCCATCTAACGATTTATATCGATGCGCTAAACCGATTTGCATGAACTTTGCAGACTACACATACACAGAAAATTAAGAAAATTCTCAGATATTCAGATTTCCACACGATGTTTGTCCTTAAATTGAACTAAATTTCTGAAACTGAAAAGTTGAAGGTGCATGCCCCCGACCGGATTCGAACCTTCCGGAATCGGAGGCAAAGATCATATCCACAGCTCTTATGATTTGTACAGTTATTAGGATAAGTTAGATTCTTCTTAATGTATTCAGTTACAAGTAGGTATATACCTACTTGTATCTGTAAAGTTGTATTAGGTTCACGTTTCGTGGCAACGAGAACCGATGCCAAGCGATTCCTCCGAGATTGTTATCGACTTTAGGGAACGGCGTCAAAGGCGTTTAAACATACATTTTGACGCCTGGCTTGTGCACTTAATTGCATTTTCACTGATAAACATTAATTAAGTATCTTAAATCTTTATCAAGTAGTTTTTTTACAGAATATGAGATATTCCACTGGATTTAATAATAAAAATTCTCGAATTACTTCATCTCAATACACTAAATATACGTTTAAATGTGCTGTCTTCAGATTATTATAAAGAGATAAAGTTTGCAAGTTTGTGACATTGTAGTGTGTGTGAATGAACCGATTTTCAAAATCATTTTATCAATAGAATGTCACGTTATTTGTACTATAATGCTACATTTTATCCGAAAACTACGTGGATGAAAACATCCGCGTATTATATTATAATTTATACCGACTATTTTATCTATACTAATATTATAAAACTGACGAGTTTGTTAGTTTGTTTGGCGCTAATCTCAGGAACTACTGGTCGATTTGAAAAATTCTTTCAGTATTAGATAGCCCATATATCGAGGAAGGCTATAAGCTATATATTATCTGCGTATTCCTGCGGGAACGAGAACCACGGGGGTGAAACCACGCGGCGTCAGCTACTAATTTATACTAGCCAACCAAACTTCTAAACAAAACCAAAATCGTTTTTTTGGATTATACGAATGTTCCTTTTGGATTTTTCAAGTTTCAGCGAGAATGAATTAAAGTTTATTTAACGAAATTTTTGTTAAAAGAAAAAAATGAATGAGTTAATTTATTCTTTTAACTCGAGAAGTCATACAGTGGAATTCATAGTCCTTGTAGGAGCACCCCCAGGGGATTATTTACCCGCTGAGTGTCAAATTCTCAAACAAATAGTGGTTAAATTCGGTACTCAGCGGCTGAATGATCCTCTGGGGGTGCCCCTACGATGTCTATGAATTCGACCGATAGAAGTCAGGTAATTAATGCCTATACATACCATTTTAAGTCGTACAATGAAAGTGCATTGCATTGCAAAGTTGTGAACTGCACATGAATTCGACGAGGTGCGCATACACAATATATTGAACGTGAAGATGGTAAACATTCGATTTCTTATTAAACTTACTAGCGGACGCCCGCGACTTCATCCGCGTGAAATTTAGTTTTTCATTATTTTCTTGGGAACCATAGATTTTTCCGGGATGAAAAGTAGCCTATGTGTTAATTCAGAGTAAAATCTATTTCCATTCCAAATTTCAGCCAAATCGGTTTAATAGTTGTAGGGTTAAAAAGTAACAAACATCCAAAGCGGTTTAGTAGTTGTAGAGTTAAAGAGTAACAAGCATACATCCAAATATCCAAATAAACTTTCGCGTTTATAATATTAATAGGATACTAAGGAATCTTTACAACTGCACTGCAATTTTTAGATAAACGGGTTTCATCTATTCTTCTTTCTTTTTTTTTATTCTTTACAAGTTAGCCCTTGACTACAAGCTCATCTGATGGTCAGTGATGATGCAATCTAAGATGGAAGTGGGCCAACTTGTTTTAAGTAGGATGAAAATCCACACCCCTTTTGGTTTCTACACGACATCGTAACGAAACGCTAAATTGCTAGGCGGTATGTCTTTGTCGCTAGGGTGGTAACTAGCCACTGCCGAAGCCTCCCACCAGCCAGACCTGGACCAATTAAGAAAACCTCAATCGAATCGAACCCAGGACCTCCGTCTTGTAAATCCACCACGCACCCCTACGCCCAAGAGGCTGTCAGATTTTCACAATGGAAAAACAAAACTCTAAAGTACCCTGATGTTAATAGACGTATATAATAAAGTCAGTCAAGTCTATATTATTCTAGTCACGTGAGGACATAAACTTAATGACCATTGAAATAGAATAAAATGCAGAAGAATATATTATATTTGCAGGAGCAACCACAATTACACTGAATTAAATGCAAATTCTTGCTACCCCTCGAATTTATCGCTTTTCCCAAAACACAAAATAAAATTCAAAATAAACGAAATTAAAATGTTCGTAGACGTGTGTACCTACACAATTTAATTCTGAGACGCTGCTGGAATAAGCATCATAGAGAAATCACTAGCGAAAATACAGTCTCTATCTTAGAATTTTCGCTAGTAAAAATGAAACGGCAGAGATACCGTAAAATTTACAATTTAAGTTGAAAATCTTGGAAATTTTCATAGAGTTTGAAGGTGAAATGATTGCTGGAATGCTATAGCATGGCCTTAGGAACGACGCTGAGGCACTAAGTTTCGGTTATTGCCTCGGTGTAAACACTAATATTGCCGTTTGTGGCACGAATTTGCTTTAATATTGTGGGTATTTTAAATAATGAATCGGATTTTCTATCAAGATTCCGAGTTTGTAACCAAAATTGAGATCTTTAATTAAAGGTACGTTTTTACGTTAAGGATTTTTATTCTCTTTAAATTTTTTTTTTTAATGCAAATAGGCTCGCGTTTGACCATGATCTAACCTGATGGTAAGTGTAGATACAGTCTAAGATGGGACACGCTTGCCTAGAAGGTGCCTATTCACTCTTGTTTTGAAGATACCCAAGTTATAAGATTCAGGAAACACAGACTTGAGAAGGTTATTCCAAACCTTAGCCGTGCGTATGAGAAAAGAAGACGCAAAGCGTTTTGTACGGGTCCTAGGGACATCTACAACATAGGAATGAAAACCCACCCGATGTCTTGCGATGCGATGGTAAAAAGGCGAAGGTGGTATGACATCAAATAGCTCCTGAACTAACTGGAGGAAAGTTACTTAGTGTACCTATGAATAACCGTACATAATATTTTTAAGTACAGTTTCATTACCACTATTTTTCCCTTACGATTTACATGCATGGGGCAGTAGTACTATAATCGTTAAATGTTTGCCCCCATGTAGAGTTTTTATTAAATGTATTAAAACCGTATTAAAGGAGGGTTGAGTAACCTTCACATGCGTACATTATTATAATAATATAATCTTCTTCTCTTGTAGATGTTGAAATTGCTGTTCCCTTAGTCTCGTTTTAACTCCAGAACGGTTTGACTGATTTAGGTAATACTTTTTGATTCCTTTTCTGTAATATACGAGTAAGACTAGAGTATAGCTTAACATGGATTAGCAGAAGCCGGTTCTATCATGTCGCAGAAAACCTGAGCATTCCTCAAGAAGGGAATGATTGAAATAAAAAATTGAGTAAATCCAAATGAAAAGCCAAAAGAAAGAACCTGTATTGGTTATGTTGTAGGTACTTATATGAACTTAATTTTATTAGATGTTTACGAAGTTTACCGGCTCCAGATATTTATCTCCAGAAATAGTAATACAAAAACATTTTTTATCTTAACCTCTATCCGTATTTTACTCCAATTATATATACGGACTCTGAATTTACAGACCATAACGTTGCTAATAATGCAATACACAAAATAAACATGTTTATTTCCCTATATTTTGTAGATAGAGTTAAAAAGACATTATATATAGTTATGAGATGAGTTTATAAAAAAATGGGATCTGCGCTATGCTACAAGCAATGATGCTAGAAGAAGGAAGAGGTAGATAGGTTATAAGCGGACTACAAGTGGCACGTTCAAACTATGCTAACAATTAGCAAACCTGGGCTCAGTCGCCGCACTGTCATCGCACCGTTGATAACGTCGCTTGAATATTTTTGCGTGCCAGTAGTAAACATCGAATGTGGTTTATGTAACCTATCTACCTCTTTTTTTCTTCTACCTTCATTAGCTATGAGTATTATAAAACTGGTATAACATTACAGTCAATTAAAGGGAAAAAAATCGTCACCCCAAAAATTCTCCTCGAGCTAAAATATCAATTCATTGTTTCCTGTTTCTCGTCAGGCAGTTAATAAAATGACAAAGCTCTCAAAGCGCAAAAGCATTTTATAGGTGCCATTTCGTTACCATTACTTTATTTAATGCAGTCTTATCGACCCTTTATTGGACAGTGTCGTAAACTTTACAACTGTAGATATAAAATTTAACACTTTATAACTTAACTAGCGGACGCCCGCGACTTCGTCCGCGTAAAAATTGATGTAAACTTCTCTACCTCTACCTTACCCTGCTCGTAAACCTACCCAACCCTATCCAACCCTACCCTACCCTACCCTACCCCTATTTTACCCTACCCTACCGCTAACGCTAACCCTTCCCTCCCCCCACCTTACCCTACCCTAACCCTACCCGTAACCTATCCATACCCTATCCTACCCTACCCCTAATCTACCCCTACCCTACCCCTACCTTACTCCTACCCTACCCCTATCCTACTCCTCCCCTACCCTATACGTTCCATATCCTTCCCCTACCTCTACCTTGCCCCTGCCCTACACCACCCCTACCTTATCCGTACCCTACCCTACACTTTCCCTAAATTACCCCTACCCTACCTCTATCCTACCCCTTCCCTACCTCTATTCTATCCCTACCCTCAGCAAAATTGGTCCAGCCTTTTGTGCGTGGTGCAATGACCAAAAGACTATAATTTCCCAAGCGACTTCTATGCTAATACTATAAAGAGATAAAGTTTGTGTGGTTGTCGAGGGTAATCTCTGGATCTACTGGACCGATTTGGAAAATTCTTTTACCAATAGAAAGCTACATTATTTGCGAGTGTCATAGGCTACGTTTGGTCCTCATATTCATACGGGAACGGGAACCACGTAATTGAAACCGCGGGGCGTCATATAGCGGCATTTCTGCGACTTTCAGAAATTTTGTATTATCTCCGAAACTATATAACTAATTAACATACTGTAAAAGGCAAATCTTGTCTCTATAATATCCTTGTGATTATTAAATCATTTATTTTGATAAGGATTTAAGTTTAGTTGTGTAAATAATGACGTAAACCTTAGTTTAAGATTTAAATAATTTATTAAAGTACTAAAGGTACTATATCTGCTAAAATATAAAAGATAGATATATGGTGTCGCGGACTTTTTTGTAGAACTTTTAAAGGTTCAAAAAGCCTCCATACATTTATTTCAGTTATACGCAATGGTTGAGGCAGCGCATGCGAATAAGTAAGTTTTTCGGTCTGACCTGTAAGAGAAAACCCGCGATATCTCAGTAGTTATATATGATAGAAATATAAAATATAGCCTATAGCACTCCCCGATAACGTAGCATTCTACTGGTGAAAGAATTTTTAAAATCGGTTCAGTAGTTCCGAAGATTACCCCATTTCAAAAAATTGTTACAAACTTACAAACTTACAAACTTACAAACTTTACCTCTTTATAATATTAGTATAGATTTATATAATGTAGTCTAGGTGACAACTGGGGTTTCTTGATAATTGGTAATACATAGTATTTTGTTTATGAATAGGTTTTATAGAAAAGTCAATAACATCTTTAGCTTCTGTTCTTCCAGATACACCTTGCTTTTTATCAAGGTATGCTCTTCAATTTAAGCCTAAATTATCTTAAGAATTGCTGAATTTCTTTCCGTGGTCTTATAAGACAACATAATAATATACACAATGGAGTCGGAATTATAATTACTTGATTTGTCAAATTTTTTTCAATTATTCATTCCATTGATATTTTGTTAATACCTCTAGTATTTATCTAAAGAGATTTACAAGAAAACATAAGTATTTGAAACCTTAAATTGATTCCTTTTTATGTAACTTGTCTGCGTAGTTAAATTTTGCTTCAAATACAAAATCCATTTTGACTTACTATTCAATCCATTTACAAAGTCTATGAATTTTGTTTGCCAATGAAGGTCCTAAACGAGTTCTATCTAGTTATGAAAAATCTTGTTCAGGTATAGAGGAAAATTACTTGCTTCAATATGATTTTGTGAAAGTGAACCCGCTCAGAACTATTTTCTATATTGTATCTGAAAACAAAATTTGAAACTGCACGATACAATTGAAATATGAAATAGCAAAATAAATTACTTTGATAAATAAAGTAGTAAAAACGTACCTATAGTATTTAAACATCTTAAAATATTAGTCGATTGATTAGTTATCGATTGAACACTATCCTAATGTATTGCAATTTGAATGGATCTAGTTTTATAAATAAGAAAAAGAGAAGAATACAAAAAACGAAAAAAATTCATTAAATAACCATATTTGCGAAAGGTCACGTGACATCACGAAATTTCTAAAACCGTTTGAAGTATAAAGATGAAATTTGGCTGGAAGGTAGTCTATAATTAGTGGAAATCCGTTAAGAAAGAATTTTGCGATAGGGCCGGATTAAAGAGTCTAATGGCGGATGAAGTCCCGGGCTTCCGCTAGTTCTATTTAATTCGCGATAGGGGTTTTTCGAACACTTTTTGTTGGGTTAAGCCCAACAAAAAGTGTTCGAAGTGACTCTGGAAACATTATCAGCTGATGTTATTTTTTTTATTCCAAGACAACTTAGGCCTTGATTGCGATCACACCTGATGTTAAGTGACGATGCAGTCTAAGATGAAAGCGTTCTTGGAAGCGGTACAAGTTTATTCTATCCATACCTCTGACAGTTTCTACGCGGCATCGTACCGAAACGTTAAATCGCTACGCCGGTACGGTGGTAACTATAGCTTGGCAACTTCCTTCGTATCCCCGTATTTCTAATGGAACGGGAACCACGCGGATGAAACCGCGCGGCGTCAGCTAGTACTTAAATAAACTTACCTCAGCAACACCTAATCTTTTCAAAATAAAAATGAAATCGACTTCAAAAACGTAAGTAAGTATTTCAGTCATTTTGATTTGAACACAAAGTTACTGAACCGATTTTCATGAAAATGAAATGGGACCAACTAGGAAGTATACACTTTCAAACCATAAAAAATATTTTTAAAATTGACTAACTTGAAAAAAAATCTTCCTTTTTTGAAGTCGGTTCAAAATGAGGCAAGTCTGACTACGCAGGCTCCTAGTCCATTACTGATTTTACCTCTGATTTCATCTCCTTTGTGGCTTCATCATTATTTTTCCTATTCCGTGTGGATGACGGTAAAAAGTGAATCAACGTCGCCAAGCTGCGGTTCTTATTATGACGTATATGGCAAACGAGACTAGTCAACTCCCGACATGGTTATAATTGCGCACACTCTAGACAAACTACTATATTGTAGGATTTTTTACAAGCTTTTATTTTGTTTCACCTGTCCCATTGTCTGCCTGTAAGTAATTAAAAACTGCGAGTTAAATATATAATCCACTTCACGGTTTCCGATTGAGTTGAAATCGGATGATAATGCAATAAATACAAAAAATGGAGCTGGAAGGTGGCCATAGGAACTCCGTAAATAAACGCGGCAACCGCATCGAGGTTGGTCTCGTTTAATTTGTCTTGACGAGTACTTTGATACTAGACAGTAGCCAGGGTGTGATGATCCAGCATAATCATAGCTTGGTCATAGGAACTCCATTACTAAACGACGCAATCTTATCGAGGTTGGGCTCGTTTAATTAGTCTTGACGAGTACTTTGATACTAGACAGTAGCCAGGGTGTGATGATCCAGCTTGAAGGTGGTCATAGGAACTCCGTTACTAAACGACGCAACCTTATCAAGGTTGGGCTCATTTGCTTCGTCTCAACGAGTACTTTCATACTAGATAGTAACCAGTTTTTAACTTTTTAGTTCACCATCCAATACGGGTTAGCGGGCTCAGGGTGATAATGTTAAATTCATTAACGACCACTCTCAGATTTTAATGACAATGGCCGGTGGCTTATCGTGCTCTCCGTACAGGAATGTAACATCACCAACTTCCCCACTCTATACAGAGAATTTTCTCAGAAGAAGGAAATCTCAATATCTCATAGAGCTCTACTCAGGATTCGAACTCAGAACATCATGATCCGAAACCATATAGACAAACGAGGCAGTTAACTATTTCACTAATTGACATAAATTACTTAAACACAATTGTCTCTAAGCAGAATATATATCTAATGTCTGCGCTGGCTTTTGCACAAAAAATTGCGTCCAACAGTTATTTATGTCGCAAAGTATGGAGTTACGCTGCCACTTAATGAATTAACTTCTGGATCACATCTCAAATGTCTGTGGCACGCAACGACTTAAATGCTTTTATTTTGTACTTGGCTTTAGTGACTATATGATGTATGCTCTTAAATAAAATAGAAGGACTGGCCTGTATTTTCATGAGATTAGACTGGTAGAGTAAATTTTATGAGGAAGAAACCAATGATCTAATCCTCAACACATTTGGTTCTAATGTAAGAGATTTTAACTTTATTGTCCTGGATTAATGTAGTATTAATAAATAAATAAAATCTTTGTTTATCAAAACAAATTATGACATTGAATATTATTATTGCCATGGTGGATGTAGGCATTGCTATTTTTAACGCATCTACTAAGTCGTTTACTGAAAATGTAAGATATAATAATATTGAAATAAGCAATCTCTTTAGTTGTGTAGTATTAGAAGTACGTACTATGTTATATAGTAAATATCTGCATATAAATTGGATTGGACGGACAAAGTTACTGCACATAAAACCGCATCTATTTGCTACTGCATTAAAATATGACTCACAGATTTTAATGTAATCCACGAAATTTTAATACAATTTTGTAACCAACGTAATTTCCCAAGAGACATCAGTTCAAATTAGGCTGTGATAGCGTACACTCCATCACCAATATTATATTTGATCCGTTCATTATACGAGCGAGAACGTGAGCGTTTTTGGTTTCTGCAATAGGTAATATTGCAATATTTTTGGAGAAAGTTTCAAATGTTCCCATTTATGTGGATACCCGTAGGCTTAATTTCCCTCGGGACGACATCCAAATCATGCTTCGTTATATCCTATATGAATATTTGCCGTATGGAATAAAGTTTGGTAAAACTGAAATGTCTCAGTTGTCTCGTGATGAGCTGAGGAATATTTTAAAGAAAAGATCTAGTTACGGTTCTTGATAACAACAATCTTTACGGATTTCCACAGACGAATAGATAGGTTTATATTAAGTAGATATTTCGTTTCGAAAAAAAAAAAAAAAAAAAATTATGAAAACTAAACTAAGATTTTTTTAGGCGAGATATATACCAAATGTCTCGCCTAAAAAATCTTAGTTGAGCTTTCATAATTATTACGGGTATAACATGATCCCTTTGCAAAGTGATCACTTTAGATCGTTTTTGTTAGTCACCTGATTTCTGTCAAGCTACAATACAATGGTTTTATAGGAAGTGAACGTATTGATAAAGAAAGCTACTTTGAAGAAGGAAAAGTGAAAGAAATGAGTATTTGATTTGACAACAATATTCATATTTTAACCACAACTATAATTAAAATTTGATATAACTGTGTTAAGTGGAATATTTATTTATTATCAAAAATGTTTTACGTACTACACCATTACAAAACTGTCATCGGTAAATAGGATCCTTAGTGTGTGTTGGTATCTATGTTGATACCTAGATAGGCGCTTAGTGTTGAGGTAGCAAGGCACAAAATATAGATTATATTCCGGAACCACCTGGCTAGCTTCCAAGCTTTCCAAAAAAAAGGAACTTCAAACGTTCAGGTAGGATGTTATGGAACCAGTTTTGCCCTAATAGCAATGTCAGCGATCATACGAGCTCATTTGTTTATTCAACAATTAAGCACTTGTCTAGTTTGTTCTTCAACGTTTAATAATGATGCAGCTTGAGATTATAGAAGAGGCATTACCTATTCAATCACACATGATGAATTTAGATACACGTAGGACAATAGAAGACTAAATGCTATACGACACGAATCATAGACACATCGAAGATAAAATCACATCTAGATATGAAGTGAACGGTTAAAAGACTTCTGACTAAAGAATCTGGTTACTTTTTGCTTTACTTTACAATCCAAATATGGGAGACAGGCGTGGAACCGAGAGAAATGACATCCGAGAGGCGTCTCCAACATGTTTTTACGATTCGATAGAATAAAAGGATATAGATGCTCCATTCAACCTGTCCTATTAACTCAGTAGGTAGTCACGATGATCTAAAAGCATTTCGTTCAACCATTACTTTCAATTACGTTTAAAAGGGCACAGAGATTTCTGTAGCGAACATGAATTGGGCGTTTTCAATTGCAATATAGCGCCTCATTAAAGAGGAACGAACTGTTCAATGGGCCTTTTATAGACAAGTTAGCACTAAAACGTCACGTTACTTGCGTGGGCATGCTTGTATCGATATGCCTTTCAACGAGATTATTGAGAGAATGCGTATGCAACTTGACATAATATACGAAATTAAGATTTATCCAATGTAACAAGATGTCGTCCGGTGCTTACTGGCGGATATAACACAGTATGATGTTTATTTCAATAGGTGGATATTAAAGAATAAAATAAAATAGTGAACAGAACTGATGAAATGCTATTGCTATTGTTATCACTTGTTGTTGTCATTATTAGTAACATAGAATAAATCGTAGTACAAGACAGTAGTCTAATATAGTTAGATCAAAACTTAGAACCTTTCGATTGTAAAATAACTCAAATTAACTCAATCCGAACCTCAAATTAAAAATCTGTACTTCTATGTTTCAGTTTTTCTTGATATTGATGTCCATGCCAGAACTTGAATTCTAGTAAGCAAAGAACAAAATATTAACGCTCAACTCGTATTCATAACCCAACTTTAAAAGTACCTAATACGTTTGCAATCTACTCGAGTTGTATGAATCGACTCACGTAACGTGTGACGAAATTCTTGGCACTTGAAGCCACGTGGCCGGGTGCAAACAACCATCAGTCAGTGAACCTACTCCAGTCTTCTGTCTCGTCGAATATTGCACTTCGCATCACTATTCACCTCGCCGTCGCCTTTACTCTTCGATTTGATTATGTTGGGCGAGTTTTCAAATAAACTCGAAGGTAGGTAAGAAATAGCAATAGGAATTTGTAGCTTTTCGTTGCGTTTTTAACGTGCGACAAAACTATTACTAATTACTAAGAAGAATGGAAGCAAGCTGCTCAGGATCGCGATGGTTTGAAGTCCGTACAAAAGGCCTATGTGCAATGGACGTCTATCGACTGATCTGATGATGATGATGATGACTAAGAAACAGTTTGATTTTAATGGGATTTTCACTTGAAGACACAGGTTGTAAATTAATATATTTATAAATAGATAATCCAAGCTGATTTATGCTAAAGTGAATATCACGCTTACTACATAAAACGGTAAAGTTTGTGGTGTTTAGTAGGGTAGGTAATCTCTGAAACTACTGAACGGATTTTGAAAATTCTTTTACCACTAGCAGGGTTATTATGTAACTCGGTGTACCATTCAAGTAATCAGTCACTACATCGTTTTCCATCGTATTTTCATTTTTGCAAATATCTAACATTGTTTTTTCAACGAAATAACATAATTATCTTTATTTTACGTAAAGTTACATTAGTATAGTAGTGGAAGTAGCAAATATTACCGTCATTTTAGCAAAAAACTAGTATTTACGTAATACAAAAAACTGTCATTGGACGTAAAATAGCGTAAAGGTCTTTTCGTAGGACAAAATAATTTTAGATTAATTATCACAAAAACGAAAATACGACGAAAATTGATATAGTGACTCATTGTTTGAATGGTACACCGAGATACATAAGGCCGTAGAAAGCCACGTTTTATGTCTATATCTTATCTCCGTATTCTTACGGGAATATGATTTACACGGGTAAAACCGCGGGGCATTGGCTAACAGTTTATAAAACAAATTGAGTGTCGCGTTGTCGGTACATTTTAACACGTTCGCCGCGGTACGAGGTCAATTGACCTCGTAAGTCTAACATCTTCAAGAGTTACGAGGTCGAAGGACCTCGTACCACACCACATAAAGTTTTAGTACGAGGTCAAAAAGCCTCGTAACGCACGTATACGCGTACGAGGTTTTTTTGAACTCATACTAAAACTTCAAGTAGTTCAGTACGAGGTCCATCGACCTCGTATCTCTTGAACACACTAAACGTACAAGGTCAATAGACCTCGTACCGCAGTGAACGTGTTAAGCGCGGTATATGACAATGACCAGACCAATTCACAAATAAGATTCAGTCAAGTACATGTTCGCTT
Source organism: Bicyclus anynana (assembly GCF_947172395.1). Classification (NCBI taxonomy): domain Eukaryota; kingdom Metazoa; phylum Arthropoda; class Insecta; order Lepidoptera; family Nymphalidae; genus Bicyclus; species Bicyclus anynana. The sequence continues at coordinate 5,501,392 of NC_069096.1, read as the reverse complement.
GCAGAGTGGCAATTAATTTTTCGTGGCGCCTCCATTTTGTTTTTTTTTATTTAGATTGATATTGAAAGGACAATTGTAGTAACGTAATCTAATAAACTCTAATCTAATTGTGTGAAATAAAATGACCTCAAGAAACTATGACAGAGCAATTGTATTGATTTTAAAGGTACAGAAAAAAAGCATTGATGAAAATAATAACAGCATATACGCAAATTCTAAATTAAAAAAAAGATGCCAATAAAATTTGAAAATTTCCCATTATTATTCAACAAATAAACAGAACTAATATAATCGGGTTCAAATGAAAAAAAATGTTCTTTAAATCGTTTATACGTAACAGGATTTTGAGTTAACAATTTAATCAATAATAGAGAAGGACTTATAATTAAATTTTTAGGAAGAATATTTGCCATATCTTTTTAAATATGACCAATTCCTCTCCAACTAGTCAGGACTGTATTAGGAGTGGGTACAACAACAGAGCAACGGGGCGGGGATCGAATCACCACCCCTCGGTGATGAGTCGGACCGTACCGTTGAGCTGTTGAGATTATAATATAAAATAATAATAAGTATGTTGCTGGAACGTAATGTAGCAATGCGCCAAACCTTATAAAAATACCTGAGTAAAAGTAATTCAAGAAATAAAATACTCCAACTCAGTATAAGCACATTCAGCACTCACTCTGTGGGTATTCGTCTGAGTGTATACTAAACTTTTGACAGCTTTCGAGATAGTAAAGACCAGACTGTTGCCGACGTCGGGAAAAAACACATTTAAATTAGCACCGCATCATTTCACTACGAAACGCTGCTCCAAGAATGTTTTCAGAAATTGCGGAATGCTCGTCGTGATAAAGAAAATAATTTCGTTGTTTACCAAATTGTGATTATTTGAACCTTAAGACATATGATTCCACGTTATCCATAGTGGATAAAGGCGAGATGTGGTTAATCTTTTGTATTGTTTTGGGTTCCCCGATATAAATGTGTGAAAATGACCGTCAATACCGGACTATGCAGTCTAAATGTTAACTGCATCTGGTCAGAAAAAAGGAGAAATCAAGAAATTATAATTAATAGGAGAAAGATTAATATAGATCTTAATGAACTTACTACTACATTCAACGGTAAGCCATTCTTCTGAGGTACTAACGTAGATAGATAAAGAATGTAAACGAATAATTGGCAGATGTAGACAGAGATACTCGCTTACGCATATTTTATTCTGTAGTATTATTTATTCTGTGGTAACTGTCAGGTTGTTTATGTATTTTATCACGGCTCGTTAAACGTACTATTTTTTTTTATTCTTTACAAGTTAGCCCTTGACTACAATCTCACCTGATGGTAAGTAATGATGCAATCTAAGATGGAAGCGGGCTAACTTGTTAGGAGGAGGATGAAAATCCACACCCCTTTCGGTTTCTACACGGCATCGTACCGGAACGCTAAATCGCTTGGCGGTACGTCTTTGCCGGTAGGGTCGTAACTAGCCACGGCCGAAGCCTCCCACCAGCCAAAATACATCTAAAATATGGCTATTATAGTAGGTAATGCTACACTTCATATTGAGCTAGTAGGTATCTACCTAACTGAGTAATGTCACTTGAACAATAACATCTACCCAGCTGGTTATCTGCCCACGCTCCTGTATCCCGACCTCGCTCATTACGAAAAAAAAACCATTTTATGAGGAAAATAAACCTTGAAACATGATTGGCTTTTGTTATCATCATGTGTCACACTCATATGTAATTTATGAGTGCTTTGTATTGAACTTACTGTGTGTTAATGTTGTATTAATATGAATGAATACCAATAAAGGCTACTTAGTACTACTTATCATAATGAAAATTTTATGCTGTCTGGCTGTTTAGACTGTGTTTGTTTGATTAACCATAGCTTATACTCATATAGAAAGCTCTGCTATTTGCAATTTCGTGCACAGGGATGGAACTTTCACTTATTTACAAACTCTGAGCTGAGTACCTAATAAGTAATACAGAGAATTTATCACAAGAAAGAAAAGTTCAATATTTAAAAGCTTGACCCAGGATTATTTTATTCAGAAACTTATTTACTTGAATATATATCTACTACTATATGTTTATTATTGTACAGTGTTTCTAATATAGTAATATATAAAATTTTACAAATCTTGACTAATATTAGGCATCCACTGATGATCATTGATCGTACATATCGGACGCATCGCATCAAACAGATTTTTAATTTTACGCTAGAAAAAATCCGATCCTGCGACAATGCGGATCAGTGGACGCCTGCCTGCCTGCCAAAAGAGGCTATGGAAGAATGACCGACAGAGGTAGATCTCCTGCGCCTTGCCCAGGTAAAGTGAACCTTGAGGCCCATATCCCCACTCTGAAGAAAGGACAACACCCATACATCATCTGCATTTATTAACAAAGTCTTCAATTAGCTGAATCTGATACCCCATTTAATATTTATAGATAAAAACTGTCTAATAGTAATCACCAAATGGAGATGGACGTGATGATAAACGAAATAGGTCGCGGAACTATTTGCATACATCAAACTGTAGGTATAAACAAAGTGAGTCAATGACCGCGACGCCTTCGCATATCGTAATTCGACGTCAGCAAGGTCATTTTGAATAGGAAGATCGCGAATCGAGTTGATTGTATGATTTCACGTGTTTCTGAATTTAGAAATTGTTAACGGAATAAGTATCATTAGATGTAGAATTGTAGATACTATATGATATAATACGAGTAAATTAACTTTATCCGTTTGATAATGCAAAAAATCCTTGAACAAAATTTGATGAACTTTGGTACAAATGCACCTTGGAAAAGTAGTATTTTTCCTGTGGTATGATGGTTTATATGTTGTACTTTCCTACACTTATAAGTTAAGTAGTTTATTATAATAACGGAACGAAATAACCTAATTCTAGTAATTGTATATTTAATAAAAAAGGATTTATGCATCTTTCAAAATAATTATGTTCTTCGCGTTTTCTCTGCTCATCTGTTACCGCCAGATAGTAGGTATGTACAGGTTTTCGCATTTGCTAATTCCCAAAATATTTCTTTACCGCAAAGAGAAATTTCAGTTTACCTTTTTGAACATGATTATCAGCTTGTCTGATGTAGACGGTACCACATTAAGCACTACATAGACAGTATAGATCGTACGTTTTCATCTAGGTTTACCTCTAATATTAATTAACAGTAAAGATTAACGAAGATTAGAGTTTACTGGCTCGCGTCTAGTCCACGAACTGCATTTATCTAAGGCTATTAATTATCTGGACTTTGCGAGGGAATTGTTATAAATTGAAGTGGTCCTTGGGCGTTAATAGCGTCCCTTTCTGCTGGCAAGCGTGATTAATCATTGTGGACACATACAGACAGACAAGCCAATTCGGGTTAACGAAAAGTTCACTGACTTAGCGGTATTAATCCCCCATGCAGCGATGCATATTGTTTGATGAATTAATATAATTAGACAGACGACGTGTTCATTAAAATGGACGTGTGAGATTTGGGACAGCTGATATGAGCATAACAAAGATGTTTTTGTATCAATATGGGCCGGTTTACCATTAACTGTAGTTTTGATCTTTCCTGGAAAGGACAAGGTTTTATTACAATTTCGAGACTTTAAAATATATTTTATACAGTTATTCTTTACAACAAATTGGTGTATTAGAAATTTTTTTATTTATACGGAATCTGAATGGTAAAATGTTTTCAAGGTATCAAAATTTACTTCTTTTTACTTTTTATCTATTGCTTTGAACTTTCTAAGAGCACAGACATGTGAACCTCTTGAATAGCTATTAGCTATGCCATTTTCATGTCTGCACTGCACTCGTTTGGATTTTTAAGAATTTTGCATGGTTTAGAAATATTTGTAAAGTACAAAGCTACTAATAAAAATTATCGTTCTTCACGCCTCTCTGTTGATGGGTAAATTGAAAATAGGAAAAAAGTTCTTCATAATAACTCTTACTTTAAATAAATTATTTGATGAACATTGAAAAATCATCACTTATTATTGTTAACCTTATTAGCCTACAGAACATCTAAGTTCGCCTTTGTTCACACGGGAGATTACATTCCAGATTTAGACCATTGTTTTACTTTAGCACCATCTGCTGCATCTATCATAGTTTTGATAGTAAAAATTTATTGACGCTCGATTTTGCCATTTGCACACTTATACACAGGTACTTAAGGTGTATATTTGTTTAATGCAGGATGTCCCGAGGAAGTGCTGTAGGCGTCCTTTGATTAAAGAGGTCGTGTGAGTCAGACTTCACAGCGTCGTCCCGGCGCCTAACGTTTTCGCAAGCTCCTACTTCTTGCCGACTCACTCCCTAGGGATACAAACAATCTATTTTCACTTACTGTCAGTGTGGAAAGCCATTCGTTATTAATATTTTCTAAGAGGCAATGTTTATTGTAACATGCCTCAAGTTTTGAATGGATTAAAGTTTTTTAATTAATGTATTTAACTAAATGTAAAATCCCGCACCGGAAAACGCAGTGTTGGTTTATTGAATGATGAATGAATATAGTTTTTATGTATTTTCATGATATTCTGATGTTAGTATTGAAGACAGGAGAGGGGGAGGTTTGAGATATCCCTTCGAATAAGATTTAATTAATTTATTCCCTCTGAAGTTATGACGCGTGTTGCCGCATTTATTATGCAGATTAAGCAAAATTTACTTGACTAACGCGCGGGGCCTTGTCTCTGTATAATTTCACAGTTTCAACTTAAATTACTTTATTATAATTACTCATTAAATATACCTAAATATTCCTTTAATCGTTCCTTTGTGCCTACAACTTATCAGGGGTAATTATGTTTAGTATAGCCAAGAGCCAAAGAGTTATATGCAAATGTCTTTTCTTCTTATATCTAGTTCTTTATTGGTAATTTTTGGTAGCCGCCCTGTCACATAGCTGACGAAGCGCGGTTTCACCGGAGTGGTTCCCATTCCTGTATGAATATGGTGTTAATACCTGTAGTTCCTGATATTAGCGCGTTCAAGCAAACAAACAAACGAACTCTTCAGCTTTATAATATTAGTATAGATTTATTGTCATCTACTAATTATTGTTTAGCGTAGTACCTATCGTTGTAGTATTATAATTACAATTAGGTATACGTTATTCATTTATTTACACGTGCAATGTATCAGACATGCAGGAATCCTTCATAAATACAAATGCATTAATTTTCCGTCGATTTTGCAGTTCTCTGTGTCATTTTCCTGAAATTAATTACGGAAACTCCACGCTAACTCATAACATTTATACGAATAATTAATTAAAATTGAATTAGTGATGTTAAATGTAAAAAAAATGTAAATACGTGTTAATTATTATTAATGTTATAGTACTTAATTATTTGCCTAAACATATAATGTAGTGATGGTTCAGTTAGTGTAAACACTTTAAATTTAATAATTTATGTTTTATTTTATTTATGATGAATTGATTTTGAAAAACCTTGACTTATGTTATGACTTTATTGAATTTAAAAATTTTTGACGTATGCGCGGTGAATTTACAAAACGGAGGTCCTGGGTTCGATCCCCGGCTGGGCCGATTGAGGTTTTCTTCTTTCTTTCTTGGTCCAGGTCTGGCTGATGGGAGGCTTCGGCCGTGGCTAGTTACCACCCTACTGACAAATCACCGAGGGGTGGTGGTTCGATCCCCGGCCTGTTGGTCTATTGTCGTACCCACTCCTAGCACAGTCTTTCCCGACTAGTTGGAGGGGAATGGGAATATTGGTCATATTATACAAAAAAATATGGCAAATATTCTTTTAAGAAAAAAAAAAAAAAAAGACGTACCGCCAAGCGATTTAGCGTTCCGGTACGATGTTGTGTAGAAACCGAAAGGGGTGTGGATTTTCAACCTCCTCCTCACAAGTTAGCTCGCTTCCATCTTAGATTGTCATCATCCCTTACCATCAGGTGAGATTGTAATCAAGGGCTAACTTGTAAAGAATAAAAAAAAAATATCAATTTATTCACAATTATTTCATGCAAATTGTTGAATCTTGGTTTCAAACTTATACACTTTATGTACGAAACCTTTATCCCATCCTACATAATTAAGATAGACTCTAATGCTTCAAACTTGTATTCATCCAGACTTAAACTAAACAGCTGCTACATCACTAGACTGAATTTATGAAATATTAACTAAGTTGTTACTTTGTAGAGTATTAGTTGTAAAGCGATAAAATACTTAATGATATGTACTATGCATAACGTATCGAGTTATTTTATAACAAGGTAAGTGACTTCGTTCGTCATCAACCCATATTCGGCTCACTGCTGAGCTCGAGTCTCCTCTCAGAATGAGAGGGGTTAGGCCAATAGTCTACCACGCTGGCCCAATGCGGATTGGCAGACTTCACACACGCAGAGAATTAAGATAATTCTCTGGTATGCAGGTTTACTCACGATGTTTTCCTTCACCGATTGAGACACATGATATTCAATTTCTTAAAATGCACACAACTGAAAAGTTGGAGGTGCATGCCCCGGACCGGATTCGAACCCACACCCTCCGGAATCGGAGGCAGAGGTCATATCCACTGGGCTATCACGGCTCTCGGTAAGTGACTTAGACGGATTAAAATAAATAAATAAATAAAATCTTTATTAACCAAAAATAGATACAAAAAACCAAGTATTTGATTGCCTGTGATCATTGCATTTCCCGGAGTCGTAAAGTTGCTAAGGATTTAATCAACCCAAATAAATCAATTTGGCATCACTTATCGAACCATTAGCGTAAAAAAGCTTCACGGAACTGCTCATTGTTCATTTACCACGTGTACTTTATTACCCTTCGCCAAAATGCGTTTATAGATGAAGAGTCAGTGACAGCCAGATCTTCGTCATTATCTAAAAGCTTTATTTTCTTCTTAATAGCCTTGACTACAATCTCACCTGATGGTGCAATCTAAGACGGAAGCGGGCTAACTTGTTAGGAGGAGGATGAAATTACACCCCCTTTTCGGTTTCTACACGACATCGTTAAATCGCTTAGCGGTACGTCTTTGCCGGTAGGGTGGCAACTAGCCACGGCTAACCAGGCAAAAGCTAAAAGTTTGTCAGCCCATGCTCCTACCATAGGTAACTACGGTAGCCAATTTTGCAGTTTAGACTGTAGTTACTTCGGGAGTTAGCAGATTTCAAGGATCCAGACCCTCACAACCGTCTAAAATATAAAGCGTATTTTTTTATATCTTCCTCGACATAATATGGGAAATTAGATTCCCATTCAGCAGTTACCCTTAAAGTTTTATCTTAAGTACTATTTTTCGAAGGGCAGTCGCGAAGCTAAGTGACTAGTGACGGGGGATATAATTTCTCATATACTGAGGATATTAAAAAATATACACTTTATACTTAGACGGTTGAGGGTCTGGATCCTTGATCCTCCCGAAGTAACTAAAGTCCAAGCTCCTTAGTAGGCTACCGTTCTTACCTATGGTAGTAGCATGAGCTGACAAACTTTCAGCTTTTTTATAATGTCGCTGACTGTCGCTGGCTCTTAGTCTATTACTATAAATTTTACTGCTACGTCAAAACCGCACGCAAATCTTTTGCTAAAGCACCGCAAAATGGTCACTTTAGTATAATTTACAGCTAGCATAATTCTTTTGAACTTTTCTGTTGTCATTGCAACATACCGGGGCGCCAATGCAAATGGATATGCATGCAAAATTTATCACGCCACGCACTCTGAATGTACAAAGCACATTAAAATAATTGTATAGGGGAAATCACACCAGCGTATACCAAGCAGCTTTTAAGCTGACTACCTAGTATAAGCCCCGGCAAGTTAATTGGACCAAAATTATATGGCACTGTTAAGCTCGAGTTTCCTATCAGAATGAGAGAGGTTAGGCCAATAGTCCACCACGCTGGCCCAATGCGGTTTGGCATACTTCACACACGTAGAGAAGTAAGAAAATTTTCAGGTATCCACACGATGTTGTTCCTACACCGTTTAAGACATGATATTCAATTTCTTAAAATGCACATAACTGAAAAGTTAGAGGTGCATGCCCCGACCGGATTCGAAACTACACCCTCCGGAATCGGAGGCAGAGGTCTACTAGGCTATCACGGCTTAAACTTGATATCTGATTATATGCGCAGGTACAATTATTAACCCAAGTGTTAAACGCGGGCTCCGTGGTTACAGTACAAAAAAATGTCAAATTATTGAAAAAATCATCGTACAGTCATTAATGTGTTGCTATGGTTACTCATTCGTACGTCGCTAACATCTGTTCTGCGCATAGGTCAAGTTATATGTCGCGTACTATATCTGGCTGGCTGTAGGGACGTGACACCTTGACGCTTTTCATTGGAGTATTTATTTTAGTATTTCGGTGTCAAGTGAAATGGACTTTAAAACTGACAGTTTTTAAAGCTTATATGCAAGTTTGCAGATACTTTAAATTAAAAAATCTCTTTCAATATCATTTGGCGGTGAATCATTTGGGCTAAACATTCTGGGCCTTTCGTCTAATGTAATCATCACTTTAATTAATGTCCTACCACTGCCAACCATTTGCATCAGTGCAAAAAATGCAGCACGGAAATATTTTTCGACGAATTACATGACAAAGACTTTAGTGTATCTATTCTAAGACAAAGACTGCACATCCTTTATACTTTATTCATTGACGTAGACACGTCAAACTTGCCAGGAAAACCTGTAATGGTGACGAATTTTCGGAATATTCACGCCCGTATGTTTAAGACAGTAAGGTCTACATATTTACGTTCGTGTTATGGGTGATTCCTGTGAAATAATAATATAATTAATCCATACACTCGTGAACAATGGCTGTCCGGCCACGTCACCACGCAAATGTGGCGTCTGGACTGCATCCTACTGTAAACATAATTAATCACAACTGCCGTTGAGATATCAAGTTTCGCTTACTGATTTGTGGGTGAAAACGCTAACTCGTCAACACGTGACTTTGATGTCTTTATTCATGGGATGGACGCGGAAATGTGGTATTATTATAAACTCTTATGTAACTAACTATGTTAACATGTACGTGACAAATCTTGGAAACTTAATAAACCGAGTTTTCGAAGTTCATCAGTGTCCAAATTTTGGTATAGAAATGGCATAAAATAAATGTTGCTTGAACTCTTAAATTAATAATTAACTCTTATGTCTTGGTAAAATCTATGGTCCTGCATGTTAGAGTATTTATATTAGTATACAAACAAGTCTTCTTTTAATAAATCCGCATGTAATTTCGCTTACGTACAGGGGCAGATGTCTTTTTTTGCATATTATGGAGGTAATCGTTCGTCGTCGTTATCAACCCATATTCGGCTCACTGCTGAGCTCTACTTTCCTCTCAGAATGAGAGGGGTTAGGCCAATAGTCCACCACGCTGGCCCAATGCGGACTGGCAGACTTCACACATACAGAGAAGTGAGAAATTTTCTGGTGTGCAGGTTTCCTCACGATGTTTTCCTTCACCGTTTGAGACACGTGATATTTAATTACTTAAAATGCACACAACTGAAAAGTTGGAGGTGCATGCCCCGGACAGGATTCGAACTCACACCCTCCGGAATCGGAAGCAGAGGTCATATCCACTGGGCTATCACGGCTCATGGATGGAGGTAATGCGTCAATCAAAAACTAATGCGAAAACTCCTCTTAACACAATACTAAACATTTGCGTTAGTCAAATAAAAGTACCTACTCGTATAGAAAAAAAACTGTCTCAATTTCCACGGCTTATTTGAACTCTACCTTGGTTAGTTTTCTTTGTGTCAGCGTCAAGCAATCCCACTTAATACTGCCAATTGTATAGGTAAAGGGCAATCGTTTAATACATTTGTTCCGATTGATACTCTATTTGGAGCGTTAAAAGGGGCTATTAGTTTAAAGGACGGGAAAGGCCAATCCAGCGCCTTTCTAAAGGCCGGATAAAGTGTAGAAGATTGAGTCGGAACGAACTGAATGCCTCTCACAAAGGATTGATGCGGGGGAAGAAAATTATTTACTGAAAATGGCTGACGAGAGTCTTGTTCCGTACGGAGGGGAACCGCAGAAACTACTCAAAGGAGAGCCCGGATTGAAACCAATCCTTTTAACTAATCACTGAGATGTGTATTAGGAATTTGTCTCGATTAGTGAATGTATAATTGAAATACCATGATTAAGTTAATGTATAAGGTTCTATCAAAGTATTCAACATCCTTGTTCATTGGTTAGCCTATGCAATTACGAGGTTCTGGGTCAATATTTCTTATCCCAGACTATGAGTTTTTCTTCACCATCATTATCATTAACAGCCGATGGACATCCACTGCTGGATATAGGCCTCTTGCATGGACTCTCAAACACAACGGCCTCGAGCCGCCAGCATCCAGCGGCTCTCTGCAACCCGCTTGATATTCTCGGTCGACCTAGTGCAGAGTTGACCAACACTGCGCTTTCGCAGTACTTTTTTTACTTCCAAGAATTTCTCAGCAGGTAACACCAGTTACACACTAATGGAATTCGTTTCAGAGTGCACGATACGTCCATTTCGATAATTGTTATCATTAACATTCTTATAGTGACCATTACAAAGTCTTTTATCATCTAAGCCCGTCAAGATTCACAGAGCAGCGTGGTGGTTCCAAGCTCTAAATCCCCTCACCAGGCCCTGTAGTGAGTCGATAATGATGACGTCATCCTCATCATCATCATTATCAGCCACTATTTGACATAGATATATTGCATGGACTTCCAAACACAGCGGTCTCGTGCCGCCAGCATCCAGCGGCCCGATGATGACGTAGCCAAATCTAAACAACACAGCTGTTTGTTTTGTTCGACTGATTTTAATATTTTTTTACACCACTGGAAAGTTACATCTCCACCAAGTACAGGCTACAATATATCCCCGTATTCCCAAGGGAACAGAATTACGCAAACTAATTCCTATATTAGGAAACAACAACTATATTGTACCTTCTCGCTAACGTGGGTTTCATAGTCCCGTTAAACCGAAATGCATTGATTGACAGCATGATGGGGGATCGTAAAAACTTCGACGGACTATTATTAAAACTGGGAGCTCTCGTAAATATCATTTAGCGTTTTATCGCTGAGCGTTTTCAGCTATCACGATGGAGTTATTATGTTTTCACTTTCACAAAAACGCTTTTCAAGAATTTTGGTATTAAGAGTTGTATACTTAATCATGCACAACATTAGCACTTTATGCGTTGTAAATAAATAATATTAAGGATCACATCGCTTAGGGCTTATTAATGTAATACATAATAAAAGGCTTATTTATCTAATACCTACATGAAAAACTTTTGTTAGACGGTGTTTGTGGTGGCACTCCTCTAACACGGCTTAATTATTATTGATAATGTTTTTATATACCTAGGTGCTTCTTTGGTAGGTCATAATATATTTTTAGTATTTATACATGAATTGTATAAAATTAATAAGGCAGATCAACGGTTCCTATTTTTTTTTTTATTTGAAATCAAATAGTGCTTTGCATAGTTATGAATACCTGTCTGTCTGTGACTATATTACCCAAAAACCAGAACATGTTATTCTTCTTCAGACTTCCGATTATAATATGGAAATAATTACGATGAATACAAAACCAAAGACACCGATTTTAGCCCTAAATATTAAAAAAAAAATGTTGAAATGAAAAAAAAATTAAAAATAGAACACAATTGTAGCGTTACTTTCTTTTGGAACAAAAAGCTAAGTTAAAACTCCATTAAAACTTTATGTTTATGACACTCTGGCATATACCAATAAAACATCATAATTATATTAAATTTATGATTGAGACAGTTAAATGAATAGTTACCTATTACTGTCCAAGTTTATCGCTACGGGCGCAGTCTAAAAATAACTTTTACAATGTTACAAAGTACTCAGGCGTAATTAAACTTTAACGTAATGCAATAAGATTGGAAATTAATTAGCAAAACGTTTGAGAAAAGCCCTCGATGTCTCAATGGGCGCGATGGGCGCATCCTGTAGCTCAATTACATGCTGCACATTTGATTGATGGAATTTTGTATAAACTAAAGGACGTCTGCAACTTCGTCTTTGTGAAATTCAGTTAAAAACGAAGCTAGCGGGAACTATTTTTTTTTTCAGGATAAAAAGTATTTATGATAGCTTACGAGTATGTATTAATACAAGGTATAGGTAATCTACATTCCAAATATCATTCAAATCCATTCAGTAGTCTCGGCGTGAAAGAGTAACGAAAATCCATACACACTTTGGCGTTTATATTATTAGTAGGATTTATATTATATTAGTAGTCCGCTTAGTCTCAAATTCAAAGTTATAAACTATACGCTAAATACGTAGTTTATAACTTTTGTCAATAAAAACATTTTTCACGTTTCACTAAAGTTTTCCGCGTAATTATCACGGTAAATTCCCAAATGTTTACAACGAATGCAAATCTAATGACACTTTATAGATAAATGTTGTAATTCTTCAATAGAACCCAAAAACCTTGGTTTTATAATTTCTGAATAGGTAATCCTATACAATTATAAACACGAAGGTGTGTATGATTATTATTTTCTCACGCAAAAACTACGGCATGAATTTGTCTTGAAATTTTTTATAGCTAGATTATCTATACCACGAAATTAACCATATTTCGCGGGGTATTTGAAAACAGAATTTTACGCGGACGAAGTTGCGGGCGTCCGCTAGTACAAAGTGCATGCAGTCAATAAGGCGTGATCGAGTAATTCTTGATATACGAGTAAGTAGGGATGAATGCTACCAAATCTCAACATTTGTAAAAGTCATGTTTATCACATATTGTCCACTTAACATTGGCAATACTTCGACACTATGCAGATGTCTGTAACAAATTGCTGTGGTCAGATGAGATTAATCAAGCAAAAGACACTCGTCATTATTTGCTAAGTTTTGTTCCTTGATATAGCATTCGGAATAAGTTATTCTGTTGCAAAGAAAACTCTCACTTCTCACTATTACAAATGCCTCATAGTAAGTTATTCGGTGGTCGATTTGGTATTTCTTGAAATTACAAATAACTACGAATAAACTTATTTGTGGAATAACTAGTATTAAGCCCTTTTCCAGGCTGCAATATATGTATGATTGAGCAGTTACACCGTTTATAACAAACGCAACAAATCCCTAAATTGTCATTCAAAATATGTTTTTAAATGTAACGATATTAAGAATAAGTGAAAAGAAGAAATGGTAAATTTAAAAACACCATTTATAATTTAAAAATGCTTTTAAACAGTTGTGATCGATAAATACCTGTGTCATAATCTAGCAACTTTATTTGGACCGACTATAAACATAGGTATAATACGTTTGCTTAATACCTATATAGAGTGACATTAACGACTGTTCGAGACATTTCTGCTAGACGATAATAAGTATTAACTTAAACTCAAGTAAAATAATTCTCTCTACAATTTAAAGTTACAGTTGAGAGAGAAGTAATGCTACGAGTCCCAAATGACAGTTTTGTATCGTAAATTTAGCCGGTACGGGTGTAGTGTTAACTTTGTTTTTCTTTAAAGTGAGTGTGATATAATGGAAATGCCTCTAGTGCACACTAAATATGTATTTCGTAGTGAGTACTCTTTTTTTTAAAATATTTTTTTAATATGACCAATATTTCCGTTCCCCTCTAACTAGTCGGAAAAGACTGTGACAGGGTTGATTTTATTATGATTATGCGAATGTTATTTTTACTAAGTATCATCAGTTATTATCAGTCTATTATAATGGCACAACAGGGCCAGACATCATCCATATAGGAAATATGATTTTTTTTATTCTTTACAAAACCCACCCCCGATTCATATTCTCATGTTGACTGTTCTATTGATTATATATATACTATATACAGAATCATATTTATTTAAAGTTTAGACAATTTACATTTATTGTTGCCACCATTCCACGTGGGCATAAAATCGGGCATTTGTATAGTTATAAGATAAGTTAGCTTAGTTAGGTGGGTTCGAATCCGGTCTGGGGCATGCACCTCAAACTTTTCAGTTTTGTACATTTTAAGAAATTAAATATCACATATCTCAAACGGTGAAGGAAAACATCGTGAGGAAACCTGCATACCAGAGAACTTCCTTAATTCTCTGCGTGTGTGAAGTCGGCCAAACCGCATTGGGCGTGGTGGACTATTGGCCCAACCCCTCTCTTTCTGAGAGGAGTCTCGAGCTCAGCAGTATGCCGAATATAGATTGATAAAAATCGACAGAACAGAATTTAAAGCAATACCGTACCTTAAGGTTATTTTCGATAGTAAACGGAAATCTACATAATTATACACATAAAGTAAATACAACAATAAATGGAAATCAGTATTTGTAGAGCACCTGAATCCATGTTACGAGTGGGTATCTCCGTTATATAATGCTGCGACTGATAGCAAACTGAATGTTTGGAAATCTGCTTGTATGAATATCAATGTTTGCAGAACTCGTCACTGGTAAACATATTATTGGGTTACGTTACCAATATATACATTAATAAAGTACTAGTAGACGCCTCCACGTGGTCCCCGTTCCCGTAGGAATACGGGTATATATAGCCTATAGCCTTCCTCGATAAATGGGTTATGTAAGACTGAAAGAATTTTTCAAATCGGACTGGTAGTTCCTGCGATTAGCACGTTCATTTTTTTTTAAATAATTAAATATTATAAATAGGAGTGATTCGATTATTTCAGTTGAATAGGCTTTGAAACTGGTTCATCACACCCAAACAAATATGAAATAATCTATCTATACTTAATATTACAAAGCTGAAGACTTTGTTGGTTCGGTTGATAGCGCTAATCTCAAGAACTATGATGTTACTGACCAGTGGTCAGTGACCACCACACTATGTGTTCTCCTAAAACAGGTAAGATAAAAGTAAAGTGAACATAATCAGCTTTGATCAGCAACAAGATCGTTATAAACACAACGAATTCTTTAAACGAATGTGTTTATTTATTAGTACATACTCGAGATTTTATGAACTCTAACTTTTTAAAACTTTTCTGTTAATAGTATTTCAATTGTAAACATAATGATTAGTGGAATTTTCATGAAAATGCTTCATTGCTTAGAATTTCGGATCGGTTTCAAGCTGGAAAGTCTAGCTTCATCAAGTAATTTAGGTTAAATTCCAACTTTATTGTTTTTTATGTGGATCTTGGTAAAAGGTCTTCTCAGATTTGAAAAGACAACTTCTATGGTGCAGTTTTGTATACTAGGTATCTTGCAGTATAGGTACTTGTTGTCGTTATGATGTTATCAACCCATAATCAACTCACTGCTGAGCTCGAGTATCCTCTCAGAATGAGAGGGGTTAGACCAATAGTCCACCACGCTGGCCCAATGCGGATTGGCAGAAGAATTCTTCACACACGCAGAGAATTAAGAAAATTCTCTGGTATGCAGGTTTCCTCACTATGTTTTTCCTTCACTGTTTAAGACACGTAATATTTAATTTCTTAAATTGCACACAACCGAAAAGTCGGAAGTGCATGCCCCAGACCGGATTCGAACCCACACCCTCCGGAATCGGAGGCAGAGGTCATATCTATTGGGCTATCGCAGCTCACGACAGTATACTTATTTGATGTAAATTGTAATGAAGATCGATTAATTCCCATAATGTCAAGTCAATAAACAAGGCATTCACCCGATGTTGGCCCAATGCCCGATTGATTTGACGAACATTCCACCGCCAATCACTATAATAATAAAGTTGCTTCATTAATATTAATCTTATTACATAATTAACGATCATATTTATCTTTATTGTTTAATGCTTGCTTCAGATCGTGCATTCTTTTCCTCTGAATTCTTTACGATTTCGTGATTTCGAGTGTCTACTCTACCTATCTAAATAGGGCTTTACTAGGGTTAAATAACATACTGCAAGGCACCTAATATTACAAATAAATAAAATTAAAGTGTCTATTTGTAATTTTAGCTTTTAATTAATTAAATTAAAGCTCATGAAAGTACGCGAAGAGTCCATAAAGGCCGATTACCGACGGGGTTACCTTTATCCATACAAACATATTCAATATTGTAATGAATATATTGTAATATAGGTACATAATTATTATGTAAGCTATGGAAGTATGGGAAACTGGAGTTTGTATCAAGCGGTATAAATTTCCTTTTTTTGGCATAGTTTACCTCCGTCAAAATTCCATCCTTCGCCACTGGTACCTACGGTAGGTACTTATTTAAAAAATGTTTTTCCGTCAGAATGACGGTATGTTCCTGCTGATCTCTGAAAAGTCTGGACTGATTTTTACGGGACTTTTCTGGCATTCAGGGGAAGAAATAAGAAGTAATTTGGGTTCCTCTACCCAAATGGGTTCTACGCGAGTGAAACCGTAGGGCAGAGCTTTAGTGGCCTATAAGATCGCTCTCAATTATAGCTAATTGTTATCGCAGCAAGAAAGAAGCGAGTCAATCATGACAAAGGTGTTATCGATAACGTGACTTATCACGTGTTTCAAAATGTTATCATAGCTTCCTGCAAGCTATCTTATAAAATAGATACTTGTTTAATTTAAGTATCTAATAAAGGAAAATAGGTGTAATTTTTTATATAGATCATCATCATAATTTACAACCCGTATTTGGCTCACTGTTGAGCACGAGTCTCCTCTCAGAATATGACAGATTAGGCCTTAGTCCATCACCCTGGCCAAATGCGGATTGGCAGACTTCACACAAGTAGAGAATTAGGAAAATTCTCAGATATGAAAATATCCTCACGATGTTTTTCCTTCACCGTTTGTGACATTTGATATTGAATTTACATAACTGAAAAGTTGGAGGTCGAATCGAATCTACGCCCTCCGAATCGAAGGCAGAGGTTATATCTACTGGCACGTCTCTTTAAAAGTATCTCCATTTATGTAAATAATAATTAAAAAAAATGAAAAATATGGTTATTGTTTATTTTTTTCTGACGATTCAAATAAACAAAATATGTTCCAATGAATTACTTTAGAAGTACTAGTTACTTTGAAACTTAGCATGTTTATACATATATTTAAATCTATTTAATTTATTTAAAGATTGTATTGTATTGAAGAATATGTATGACAAACAGTTTTGGGCCAAATTTGCCGTCCAACAAAATCTGCTCCAGTTTATTGGTATTTACCACGTCACTGCTAAATTCAGTCAATTGAATGAGGTGGTGAGGTATAATGAATAGTAATTCGTAACAGTCCAGTAATCTGTATACAAAATGATACGCACCATCGGTACGGTACACTCGTAAAGTGCGGCAAAGGTTTGATCGTTTCATAACCGGCAAATATGAACTTTCATCGACCTACATCCATGTAACAGGTTTGCGCTTTTGTAAGGTGAATCACCGCCCATATTTAATCGGTGCGCAAACAAGGTAATGTAAGACAGATCGATTTATTTCTATGATGCACTGCACAGACTTGGTCGTTAACTATGGGCCTCATAAGAAGGCTCAGAGTCACACAGCTGGTGATGGAACGAGCTGTGCTAGGAGTATCTTTGCGTGATCGAATCAGAAATCAAGAGATTCGCAGAACAGAAGACATAGCTCAACCGGGGCACATAATTCGAAGATCGGATGGACGTTGGGGTCCCAAGGTGCTGGAATGGCGATCTTGCACTAGAAAACGCAGTTTGGTCTACCCTCCACCAGGTGAATTGACGACATCGAGCGAGTCGCAGGGATGCAGGTGGCTCAGGATCATGATTGCACTGTAAGACACGGGGTCAGTTTCCATCCCTATGTCATTGACATCCACAGAACTCGTACGAAGCGATTTGCTTCTTCTTCGTATACTGGGCTAGGCTATGGAACTTTCCCGAAGTCCTATTTCTAACAATCTGGGCATCTTTAAGAAGAGAATGAATATATCTTCTAGGCAAGCGCATTTCACCTTAGGCCACATCTACACTTACCATCAGGTGAGATCGTAGTCAAGCGCGAGCTTATTCCATAGAAAAAAAGCTGTGCGTCACCAAAAAATATATCATAGAGCACCAACAATAGGCGATATTCTAGTTGTACCCTGCAGTTCTGCCCACGTAAATCTTGTTCTATATCTACTCTACCAGAGTATATATATACCTATGTTAAATTTGATTCGGATCCGATCAGCCATTGAGCCGTGATGAAGTAACGAATTTCCATTAAATCGTTTGTTTTTTTTAAATATATTATGTTTTATGTTTTTTTTTTAATATTTTTAAATTCATAAATATAGATGAAGCCTATAAGTAGTGAAATAACAAAGTTTTTATTGGATTTCAAAAATACTTACCGTTAACTCATACAAGGTGAACGGTATAGACTCATAGAGGTCAAGGACTTTAACAGCCATTGCAGCGGTAAAATTAAAAATATTGTACACTAGCGGACCCGGTCAAGCTTCGTTTTGACATAAGTGCACTTATTCTCTATCCCAGCTCTACCCCTACCCTACCCCTACCCTACCCCTACCGCTTGACTCTTAAACGTTTGTATGGGAAATAGAAAAGGGCAGTTTTTAGGGTTTTCCCGGAAATTATTTGATTTTTTCTGACCTTTTAAACCTTCCCTATACCTCCACGAACATTTCAAGACCAAGATAAGATAAATCCGTTAAGCCGTTCTCGGAGTTTTAGCGAGACTAACGAACAGCAATTCATTTTTATATATATATAGATTTGGTGTGTGTCAACTGTCAGTGTTTCCATCTGTGATCATAATTATGTGAATAAGCTTCTAAGTAACCTAGTTTTTTAACCCCTGACGCAAAAAGAGGGGTGTTATAAGTTTGACGTGTCTATCTGTCTGTCTGTCAGTCTGTATGTCTGTCACTCGCTTCACGGATGAAGCGACTTCAATTTAGTTTTTTTTTTTATAAAAGGTGACTTACGGGCTCTAGTGTTCTAAGATATGTTTGATGAAAATCGGTCAAGCCGTTTAAAGGTTTTGGGGGTTGAAAGTGGGGAAGAATAACCGAATATTTGCAAATATACTCGAATGGGGTCTCAAATGAAAGTGCACTGAAAGAGAATATTGATGACGTGACCAAGTGTGTAATTAATAATTTCATGACCTTCGGGGGTTTTTCAAAATTTTCAATTTTATGATATTTATATATGTTATATGCTCGCACTTGATCACGATCTCAAAATAAAGTATCCAGTAATAAATACAATAGATTACAAATAAATGGGCTAATCGGAACGGCAGTTAGCCTAATTCTTCATCATTTCATAATTTAAAAAATCCAAAATTAGGCTTAGTTTACAAGGACTTTGAAACGTCAAGTCATTTCATGATTTAATTAAAATCGAAAACTTGTTGTTGCTGGTGTGAAGTTATGAGGGTTCCAAACGCGTCTTGGTCCGAGAAGAGCTCACAACATCATACAACCATCTGCACTTTCAATCACCACTGCCTTAAGCTACCTTAAACTTCTTACTTCCTGATTATATAGTATTTTACCATATATATCATATAGTACCTACTGCGTTTTCGGACACGCAGTCTCAACGCCTTGAGATACTCCTACTACCAAGCCCAAAGTGACTCATCTACAGTTCGTTTCATGTAGGATGGTGCGGGTGACTGTTCGTTTCACTCCTGAAAGTTTGCCGCGATTCACGATAATAATACGTATTATGAACGTCATTAGGCTGTCACCGTACCCATGCTATCTGAAAAACACTTTAAACCAGATAAAGTATTTTATTTCCACTTTATCTTCTCAAAAAGACTTTGGTAATTTGTAGGTACAAGTAAATTATTTGTCTACTAAGAAATAAAGTGGCCTTTGACTGAAACTTGTAAACATCAAAAGTACTTACAAAGACTTCGGCGAACAACTCGAAATTGTCTCGAAAGTCCACATAACTTTTATACAGTGTCAAAGACTTAACTGTCTCGCCGGAAGCTGCGGGAGAGATGAGGGGTGCCGCTTACTTGTTCAATTGTCAACAAAAGGATACCGTAATGGGTTATTTTACGCACCATTGGCCACCATCCAAAAGCGACGCATTCAATCCTTTCCCCGTGACTGATTGTTCATACAAAACATGTTTAACAAAATACGATGCCAAATAAAAAAAAATTCACGTACACATCAAAAACATTAACACCGACTTGATAAAGTACCTTACATCAAATACTACATCGTGTGTGTGTGCAAAGATTACGTCCGAAGTAAATCATCAAACAAAGCTTTCATTATTTCTGAAAGGAACCGAGTCTTGAAAAAATTCGCAAAAGCTTGCGTGAAAAATTCTGAATAAACTTGAGACGTTTGATCATTCCACGGCTGATTGTCTGCGGAAAACCTCAATTGGATACAACAGGAAGTACCTATTTGAGATTTCTAAAGTTAATCATTGGATGAAAAACTGTAGAAATAAGCTTTACTTTATTCGTTCGGTATATAGCTTGTGGCTAAATAAATAGAGAATAAAATCGAGCCTTAAAACGATGGAAAAAGATCGGATAAAATCCACAAAAAAATATTGCTTCCACAGGATAAAACAATACGCGAATATACAGAAGCGCTTCTGTATATTTAGATAAATACAAACCCAATAAACAGGCGCCAGTCGGGCCTCAGCACATATTTTTAATGATTTTGATAATGATTCGATCAGCTGTATGTACAAAAGGTCAGTTCCTGTGTCGTTGACCCCACCAATCGATTGCGCATCCCGCCGTGGCGTATTGTACGCCCTTCGTTGAATTACGATGACGTATTAACGCAGGTTAGCTATCAATCAATTTTGAAACTGTACTATTCCAAGTTTGAAAGTAAAAGCAAATGCATCATAATCAGTAGTATAACTTTAATAACAGGTTCAACCTTTTCTTTTTATGGAAGAAGGAATTTGGAGTGTAGATCCACCAGGCAGATTTTAAGCGGGTTGGCGAGCTTAAGGTATCATATTTGCCTGGGACCGACAGCTTACCGTGTTTTTGAGACACGGTGGTGTTACCAGTGGCATGCACTTCATAGATGCATAAATGCAATGCAAACCCTGAGGATTCAATACCGTCCTGTACCTGTATTGGAGGAGATTTTTTTCATTTTGTACAATTTGTACGTACAGAGCCTACCCTAGATAAAAGCCTTGTGCACACCACCACAAGGTTTTTACCTACCTGATACGCCGTGTAACGCCACTTTCCTGTACCTGTTATAAATAGCAGCCCGTGGTTGTAAAGGTGGTAGTGGTTGTTGTCATAAATTTCATGGAAAAAAGAAAATCTCAACATCTCTCATCTGACATTCTCAGTATCAACGGGGCAATTAATAAGCTAATTAAATGAAGGAATGTTATAATATAACAATTAAGAATACGTTCTAAATAACATAAAAGTTTCTTCAACGTCTCAAAGACATCGAAACACACTAAGTTAGTTAAGTCTCGAGTTGTGATCAATTTACGTGTATTAGTTTAAGTTAGGGCCCACGGTAATTTTGCCACTTTTACTCATAACTCTGTAATTGGACTTCAGTAGTTATTAACATTATAGGGCAAGGACGGCAACTTATATAAGTTAGTACATTTATAAAAAGGAAGTTTCAGCAATTATGATTTTGAATAGAAACAGGATCATTATAAACGGTGAATAATTGATTTATTTTGCTACGAGTATTATTCGCAACATTCACCCTAGTACCCAAGCCATATGTTTTCTGTGCCCAAGCGGTAACGCCACGTATATTTATTCAGTTGAACATTGTAGAGTAAACATCTCGTTTAATTCGTCGAGTCGAGTCGATTATCCTGCAGAAAATAGCAAATAAAGCAAACATTTATTGACTGACCACGCTTTTTTTATTTCCGTGTATTATCGTGAGTTGTTGCTATTGCAAAATATAAAATATAAACTAAACATTCCAAACTGTATGATTGCTAATATGTGGTACCACTGACTAACGGTGGATACGTGCCCAAGGAAAGTGTGACCAATACAAAAAGGGAAAATGAGATATGTTGTTCACAATATTGCTTCGTAATTGTATTAGAATTAACAAATTAGTAATGAAGGTACAAGTATCAAACGCGACACTATGTATGTAGGTAACTGGTGATGATTCACGAATTATTTTATGGAGTAGGTATAGGTACGCGTTCCAGGACACTCTACTGTATGTGTTCCTTTTATTTATAGTGTATTTATTAGGAGATTTAGAGAGTCTCTCTTGAGATATCTTTAGAATATAAAGAACTTTGTTATCGCCCGAGAAAAACTTTTAATTTGCTGCTAGCTTAAGTTTCACAGTAGAAGAAGGGAATCAATGAATAGCCACATAATCAATGAATAACTATTATTATTCCGTTCATAGAAAAGATTAGACCAGTGTTTCACATAGCTACTTAAATACAGCCGTAGGCAAAGAACAATTTTAAAGGTTTCGAGAAGCAGAGGCGCGAGTTAGAGGAGTAGATACCTATAAAATAATACTTATAAATAAGAAATAATATTTCATTATTTATTAAAAAATGTATTATTAATTGGTTTGTTAAAACTCTTTTACTACCAAAGCGCGATACAAATTATAATAACACTTAATTGAAACCCAAGGGCAAAAGTTAAATAAGTAAACGTAAAACCAAAGAGTTTTATGGAAAAAATATCCACCGACTCATTTCGTATGGGAAAACCATGTAAATAATAAATAATATACCATGAAATGAGTCACATATAAAGTAGGTCACGCCATAAATCATTTTACATGAACTGTCTGTCCCTTTTGATCTCTATACACCGCGGGTTATGAGTCTTTTCTTGTGAGTAAAAGGTTTGGTCCTTCTTAGATCCATCATTTTAAATCACTCTCAACCTACAAAGTCGTTCATGCATACATTACTTACATGCGTGTATATTCGTCCATGTATAATTACTGACTGACTAACAGACACAGATTGTCTCTGACTGATTGATTGATTTATCAACTCATAGTCAAACTACTAATTTGAAGCTTAAAATATAGGTTGCTAAGGCGTATTGCAATAACGGGAAAATACGAGTAAGAAGCGAAACAGAGTAAAAGTCACTCTGTTTACCTATAACTATATAAAATCAATTAATCATACAAATGTATCACATCATTACGCTATAAAATTTAACATTTTACTTCTATTCTAACGACTAGCTGACACCGCGTGGTTTCACCCGCGTGGTTCCCGTTCTTCGACAAAATGGGCTAACACTGAAAGAACTTTTCAAATCGGACCAGTAGTACCTGAGATTTGCGCATTCAAACAAACAAACAAACTCTTCAGCTTTATAATATTAGTTTAGATTGTTCTTAATTGACTTCTTGACTAGACTACATCTCATAAAAATAAAACTAACAAAAATAAAACCTGAAAGTTAAAAAGGTAACCCGTAAAAATAACAGGTAAATTACAAACACAATAAACCTTCTCCGTTCTAAATGGAGAATATACGATTTATACCTCCTTGTTCTTTGGTTAGTGGCCCTTGGTACCGATATATATCTTTTACGGAGTGAAATACGAGATACTGCAGATAATTGTCTAAATATATAAAATAAATGCAGTAGCTGCCAGTACAGTCGGAACCCGATATCTTGATATATTACAAGTGGGGCAAACAGCGAAGCTTTTTAAAACCTCAGGGGCGTTTAGCTATTAATACGAGTATGTCGAACGACCTTTCCGACGACGCTTTTATAGATGCCCAAACCGCGGTCGAATTTCGACCGTAATTCATTATTTTCTTTGCTTTGTATCAGTTAATAATTTATGCAGAATTGCGGTATTTTTTTGACGAACATTTATAATTACCGAAACATTATAAACGCGAAAGTTTGTATGGATGATTGTTACTCTTTAACAGCGCAACTACAGAACCGGTTTAGCTGAAATTTGGAATGGAAATAGATTTTACTCTGAATTAACACAAAGGCTACTTTTCATTCCGGAAAAATCCATGGCTCTCGAGGGATTTGTGTAAAACTAAATTTCACGCGGACGAAGTTGCGGGCGTCCGCTAGCTTTATCAATAAACAATTATGTTATATTTTATTTTATTATATGAATGATAATTATGGTAAATATTCTTCGTTTTTGAAGTGCTTCTTCCATAAAAGCGAGAACACAGACATCAATGCCAGTTTGGTTTATTGTAACACTTAAAATCGGTGTTGTAAATACCAACATGTGGAGAGGCAACTGGAGTCAGTGTCACAGAGCTTTTTCCTTGTCATTAATTAGTCATGGCAAGCTAACTGCATTAGGGAAGCATGCCTTCTCCGTTCCAAAAACGGAAGAGTTTATACGCCGTAAGTATAAAAAATACTATGTTTGTTAAGGCAGAAATTTTTAGGTTACGCTCAATTCGAGATTTTGAAATGTAACTCATTTTAAGTTTTAACCTCATCTGACGTGCAGGTTGAGTATATTATCTGGAATAAACTTTTTTGATATGAAATATTCTTTCTTATGTTCATCTGCCGCGCTCATGTTCGTTTATCTATGCTTTTAGTTGTCTATTGGTATTTACAATAGCCGATTTAAGTGTTATAGTAGGGGAACTTGTCTGATTCACATGTGCTCTTTAGTACAAATAAAGTTCGAGTTTAGAACAGTTTCTAAAAGTTATAGTTTTTGTTAGGAAATTTCCTGTTCTTTTTGAATCTTTTGTCAAATTCGAAATATCTTAAATAGTTTCTAGTTATAAGTCAAAAACCGAACCCCTTTTTTATTATTAGTTGATTGTGTGTAAAGTTCTGCGAGCAGGCCGGAATTTTTTCCAAAAAGTATTTTTATAGGAGACGGAAAACTTTTTTTGTACTAAAGATGTGAATCAGATTAATCTTGGGTTTCCCTACTTTATCACTTATTGTAAATACCAATAGACAACTAAAAGCATAGATTTACGAGTCGGTACCGAGTACTAAGAGTCACTGTCACACAGCTATGCCTGTCATTTTTAATTAGTCATGGTAAGCTAAGTGCATTAGGGATGCACGTTATCCATTCTAATAACAAAAGAGCCTCGCAGTAAGTATACAAATGACTGTTTGTAAGCCAGAAACTTAATAATTGACAGACATGATGATAGTTTTATGGCTTTCGGTAAACTGTGAACAGTTTGTACAAAGATAACGACTCTATAAATTGCATACAGAAGCTTTCAGTTGGAAGCTTTGTATGAATTGTTGTTATCATTCCATTATCTATATTAAAACAAGACTTTGAACCTTTTTTAGACATTAATTGGAAGATTGGCGTAATTAACGTTGATATGACGAAGAACTTTTTTAATTTAAAACGCCTTAGCTAACAACATTGCATATGGCTTTGTTCTCTTATAAAATTTATTTTTGTACTAGCTGATGCCTCACGGTTTCATCCACTTTGTTGCCGTTACCATGGGAATAGGGGATTAAAATAAAGCCTATGACACTTGCAGATAACGTGGCTTTCTATTAGTAGAATAATTTTAAAAATCGGTTTAGTAGATCCAGAGATTACCTCTACAACGTCACAAACTTTTTTCTTTATAATATTAGTATAGATTTCAAAGAAATAGCCATATAATTATTATTTATTATTCTTCATAATCCAACCTACTCGTACTACAGGACTAGGCTTCCCTCCTCATAATTGGAGAGGGGATTTGGAACTTAGACCCAACACGGTGTTTCAATTATTCAACATTATCATCATTAATAAGTTGACAACCTATATTCGGCTCAATGTTGAGCGCGAGTCTCATATCAGACTGAGAGGGGTTAAGCTAATAGCTAATAGCACTGCTAAATGCTAGCCCAATTCTGATTAGCATACTTCACACAAAGAAATTTAAGAAATTTCTCATGTATGCAGATTTCCTTACGATGTCAATCATTCACCGTTTGAGACATGTAAAATTCTATTTCTTAAAATGTACATAACTGAAAAGTTGCAGGTGCATGGCCCAGACGGGATTTG
Organism: Bicyclus anynana; assembly: GCF_947172395.1. Taxonomy (NCBI): domain Eukaryota; kingdom Metazoa; phylum Arthropoda; class Insecta; order Lepidoptera; family Nymphalidae; genus Bicyclus; species Bicyclus anynana. The sequence continues at coordinate 5,475,336 of NC_069096.1, read as the reverse complement.
AACCTACACCCTCCGAATCGAAGGATCCACTGGACTGCCACGGCTGTCCGTCGTCTCTCGTCAATTTATTATTAGTAACAAAATATTCAAACAACCAAATAGTTGTCAATTAGTTAAGATTCAACATACAGAAACATACAGATACGGTTGTTAAGATCAATTAAATAAATCAACTGCAGGGATGTTTTTTTTTATTCTTTACAAGTTCGCCCTTGACTGCAATCTCACCTGATGGTAAGTGACGATGCAATCAAGATGGAAGCGGGCTAACTTGTTAAGAGGAGGATGAAAATCCACACCCCTTTCGGTGTCTACACGACATCGTACCGGAACGCTAAATCGCTTGGCGGTACGTCTTTGTCGGTAGCGTGGTAACTAGCCACGGCCGAAGCCTCCCATCAGCCAGACCTGGAGCAATTAAGAAAACCTCAGTCGGCCCAGCCGGAGATCGAACCCAGGACCTCCGTCTTGTAAATCCACCGCGCTTACCACTGCGCCACGGAGGCCATGCACGGAGCATGTAAACTGACTAAGCGTATTCCTAGATACCAAAATAAGCTTTTGAGTCACATTATATTATATTGTAATTGCAAACTCATACATAAATCAAGGTTGGTGCAAAACATCCGTTTTCTTATATATGTATGATTTTTTAAATACTTTGTCGACCTCTTTTGCAGGGTTTTTAACCGACTTTTAAAAAAGGAGGAGATTTCGTTATTTTCATTTTCGCACAAAATTACTGAACTGATTTTTATGAAAATTAAATGCTAAGACACACTAAAAACAGAAAAATAAAATTCTTTTAAAAAAAAAAATTAACCGACTTTGAAATAACAAAATAAACTAAAAAGCGAAAAATAACATCATATGTGCTACTTTCTGATCACTTTGAAGGTGGTGCCAACACAGTGAAAAATTTCTTAAATTTCTTTGTGTGTGAAGTCTGCCAATCCGCATTGGGCCAGCATGGTGGACTTGGCCTAATCCCTCTCATCCTGAGAGGTGACTCGTGCTCAACAGTGACCCGAAATTGGTTGCTATAATTATTATAATGATGATGATGATGATTGGGTTTCTACTTTTCAAATTAGTAGGCTAACATCCCAGATTGTACCGTCACTTAACTTAAAGTGATATGGTTAATAAATTCAAAGTTACAGCTCACGAAAATAAATATCCCATACCTCGGCAGAACATAAACATTTAACACCCAACATTAATAGAGCACATTAACACGTGTTTATAATATGGATCTCTGATCTCTGGCCCGGTTTAGAACAGCTGATCGGGTCGCCCTCTCGCGGTGAAAGTTGCTATGTTTATTTATAGCCCCGTCGGGGAGACAGGTAACATGCTAACCAGAGCGGTCTCGAATATCTATATATATTATATTTATAACCATATCTGAATATAACGCACATTCATCATTATGCTAAACGTTAGAACCTTAGAATGGATGGAAGAAAATCTTGAAATCTTAATTTGACCCACTTCCCGGTCTTCGATTGTAATGAAATTTTGCACACGCTCTGAATTCTGACGACAATACATAACTAGCTGAGAAACGTTATTACAAATCCAATATGGCGGCCTCCCCAAGATGGCGGAATGGCAGTTTGAAATCCACCCCCATGATATGGATATCAAATGAAAGGGTTTACTGTCAGAAATACGAAAAAAATAGTCACGTGACTTAAATCCAATATTTGTAATTTTTAGTGCGTACTGAAAACGTGTTTTTTTTTTAACTATTTAAAGTTATTATAAAATTGGTTAGAAACGTGTTAAATTACTCAGTAAATTCTGTTAAGTGTCGGATAGACAAACGTAAGTTTGTCATTTTCTTACTTTATGTCACATGACAAAGACTTTTAAACAAAGCAAAAAGCTAACGCTAAGACGAAACGACGACCATTCAGCAGGCGGGGTTCAGATCTTACACCTCTCGGAGATTTGTTTCCCCTTAACCATAAAGGTAAACCTTTCATCAGATCTAATTTTTTTTTTAATTTAAGCAGATCTAAACAACAATTAAGTACCATTATATTCATGCCCAGGGTGGCACTTAAATAGGGACTTTGAAGATGAAAATGTATACCATTAAGTTTAAAGAACGACCGAAAAACACAGTATTTAACGACCCCTCATGAATTAAGTCGACCTCCACTAGGTGGACTGCTCGTCAGAGCAGCTCAGGTTGTTTGGAAGTCTATAAAGGGTCTATAGCAGTGGACGTCCATTGACTGATTTTATTTTTGCATTCAAAGACTGACGATGCAGTCGGAAGATGCGGGCTTGTAAAGCTTTACCGGTAAAGTGGTAACTAGCCACGACCGAAGACTATCACCAGACCAGACCTGAGCCGATTTAGAAAATAGAAATCGTTAACTGGGCCTGTAGCCAAGTGGCATGTTAATTCTCTTTCTACAATCGCAAACGCTTCGAATAATAAAAAATGTATGAGAATGACTTTTGCTATCGAAAGGTCACGTGATCAGGTTATCGATCGGATCTGTCATTGCCATACATTTTCTAGTTTTCGAAGTCGTTTTCGCAATTGGGAAAACCCCAACAGACAAGTGCTACTTTTGCGGAGAGGAAGACACCCCAAGACATGCCATTTTTGAGTGTCCGGCTTGCGCGGATCTGAGATTGGTGGCACAGGGAACGCACAGCGCCGTAAGCTCTCGAAACTTAATAACACGTATGCTGAATAGCGAAAAAGAGTGGCACGCATACGCGCAAATGATGAAAGAAACAATGAGGAGAAGAGAGGTTCGAGAAAAAGATGAGAAAAAGAAGAGAGAAAATTCGTAAGAGGGGGGCATGAAGTAATGCATTGCGGTCCCGTGCCACCCTTGAAGTAGAGGAGGTTATTTTAGTCCGTGCAAGTCGGACATGCCCTGTCGACAGGCAGGAGTCCGCAGGGATTTTTTCCTCCTCAAGGAAAAAAAAAAAAAAAGTTTTCGAAGTATTAGCGTTTGTAGAAAGAGAATTTACGTGCCACTTGGCTACAGGCCCGAACAGGGAATCAAACCCAGGCCTCTCTATTAAACCACAACACAACGAACTATGCTAGAAAGGTCGTCTGTTGCGATATTGATAATGAAAAGGGCGTATATAGATTTTATTATGAATTTGTTGTACATTCAAAATAGACAGATATAAGCTGTGTGTAAACGTTGAGCTATTTTAGTACTGTATCTTAGTCAGGCCTCTCACCCTCTCTCTAAACTTAGACGCTACGAGTAGATATCGGTGTGCTATGATAAGTATACTAGTAAATGTATATTTGATTGCACGATTTCGGTTTATATTGAGATTGGCCGATGCCTCGCGGTTTCACCCGCGTAGGTCCCTTTCCCGTGGAAATAAGGGGATTAAATATAGCGAATGAATTATGAAAATCGGTTTAGTAGATCCAGAGATTCATCATCATCATCATCACATCAGCCGATGGTCGTCCACTGCAGGACATAGGCCTTTTGTAGGGACTTCCAAACATGCCAACAACTGAGCCACCTGCATCCAGCGTATCACTGCGACTCGCTTGATGTCGTCAGTCCACCTGGTGGGGGGTCGACCAACACTGCGTTTACTAGTGCGGGGTCGCCATTCCAGCACTTTGGGACCCCAACGTCCATCGGCTCTTCGAACTATGTGCCCCGCCCATTGCCACTTCAGCTTCGCAACTCGTTGAGCTATGTCGGTGACTTTGGTTCTTCTGCGGATCTCCTCATTTCTGATTCGATCACGCAGAGATACTTCTAACATAGCTCGTTCCATCGCCCGCTGTGTCACTCTGAGCCTCCAGATCGAGAGATTACTCCCAACAATTTCACAAACTTTACCTCTTTGTAATATTAGTATAGCGAGACGATGCGAGGTAGCCCAGTGGATATGACCTCTGCCTTCGATCCGGACGTAGGTTCGCATTCGGTCCGGGGCATGAACATCCAACTTTTCTGTTATGTGCATTTTACGAAGTGAACCTGTGAGGAAACCTGCAACCGGAGAATTTTCTTAATTCTCTGTGTGAAGCCAATCCGTATTGGGTCAGTTGGGTAACCTCTCATTCTGAGAGGACAGTGGTGCTCAACATTGAGATAAATATGGGTTGTTAATGAATATTTGTTACGAGTTCCTCGATTACAGGTGGTATTAACATTCATTATTTATGTTATTGTAGAGGGGAGATATCAGTGTTGGTATAAATAACAGGGTATTTGATGACTTAAGCTCAGTTATATGTTAGGCATCGTAGACACCGTAACGCTGCCAATCGCATTAGTGATTTTGTGCAATAATGTTTTGTGTTGTAATTATTGTTTATCATAAAATGTTTAGTGAGTGTTAATGCCTTTTAATGCGATCCCTTAAACCTAATCTCAAGGTCACAAGTCCTGGTACCTGCTCGAGGTGTTTCCTCTTACACAAAATAATGGTACCATCACTGTCGCTGCTACCCGTGACGTCACATATTAGTATAGGTTTGAAACTAAACAGGATGATGATTTTAATGAATACAATTTGTTTAGTGATAGTTTTAATTAATAGGTAAGAACTTCAAGTAATTAATATTAAAGACGGCACGTTACACTAATGAATAATGCATCAAGTATCGTGTCGTGAGCTTACCGAGCGAGGTCGCATGTTACTAGTTTCACATAAAGAAACTTTCTTAGAAGTCTTTAAGCTCTAATAAATTTTACAACAATTTTTATTGGCCATGAAAGCAGTGAACCCCGCTATGCCATATACCGTAGTGCCTACAAGAGTACCTAATAAAACGATGAGTTTTTTTAACGATTTTCTTTGGCTGTTTCTTTTATATTATTGCGTAGTATGCATGCAGTGCATGAGGATCCGGTCCTGGGCATGCACCTCCAACTTTTCAGTTTTTAGTATTTTAAGAAATTAAATAGCACATGTCTCATGTCGGTGAGGGAAAAACATCGTGAGGAAACCTGCATAACAGAGAACTTTCATAATTCTCTGCGTGTGTGAAGTCTGCCAATCTGCATTGGGCCAGCGTGGTGGACTATTGGCCTAACCCCTCTCATTCTGAGAGGAGACTCGAGCTCTGCGATGAATGATAATGATGATGATGATGCATGCAGTACATGTATTTTAGCATAATATATTTAAAAGGGGAAAGCTCCTTTCGTCTTAATTGGGATTCGGATAAACCACACGACAGAGCGAGGGATAATTAATAAGTCTTTGAGCCAGAAACGATCACTATCATATGGTAATGAATTAATACCCATTCTAGATTAACATGCCAACCAACTTCCAAACCCCAGAGCTACCGCGTGCGACTGAGTATTTCTTTAAAAGAAGAATATCCAAAGACATTATTTTCTAAAATGTATTGTTACGAATTCCTCGAGTACGGGTTGTGTTAACATTAATTATTTATATTAATTTAAAAAGGTCACAAGTCCTAAGAGCTGCTCGAGATGTTTCCTCTACCACAAAATGATGGTACAATCATTGTCGCTGCTACTCGTCGCGTCATATAATATTATCTCGAACTATCGGTAAACAGCAATTCTTTCGACATAATTATTAAGTACGCTTGCACTTCTATTCGCATTAATTCTGTTTTTCACTAATCCCACGGAAACATGGATTTTCCGGGATAAAAAGTAGCTTACGTAATTGCTGCCTGGTCCAACTTATGTCTATACCAGAAGTCATCGAATCATCAGTGTAACTATGAAAAGACAGTCAGACAATAATAAGACAAACGAACGCATTTTTCTATTTTTGTATGGATTGTAATAGCGACTAGATCAGTCTCAATCCATATTTATACTTACTAATATTATAAATGTGAAAGTGTGTGTGTCTGTTTTTTTGTCCGTCTTTCAGGGCAAAACGACGAATTGACGTGATTTTTCAAGTGGAGATTTGAAAGAATGGAGAGTGACATAGGCTACTTTTTGTATCTTTCTAACCCCCCAATTCCCTAAAATGGGGGGTGGAAGTTTGTATGGAGCATTCCGCAATTTTCAAGGTAGAAAGCTAAAAATTGGTGTGCAGATTAATTATGATTAAAAAAACCGTGCGACATTTTTTTTTTTAAATCCGCCCCTAAAACCTTAAAAGATGGGGTGAAATTTTATATGGGACATTTGCAGTTTTCAAGGTAGGATGCCAAAAATCGGTACACAGACTCTTTGTTACCCTGAACTTAGCGCGTGCGAAGCCGTGGGCAAAAGCTAGTAAACAATAAAGAAAGAAAATAAATCACAGTCGTTGAAAGAGCTAGGTACAATGTTTAATGCTATTTAAAGAATACGACGTTGAAGTGAGCTCGACATAAAAAGCGCGGTTTATGAGAATGCAGTATGCACTTTTAAGGCTGCACACGACAGTGACTACACTCTTTGTACTCATTGCCGAGTGCTGCCTTATTTTTTACTAGCGGACGCCCGCGACTTCGTCCACCCTTAGAACTCTTTAATCCAGTTCATACAGCAATATCGCTGTAAAAATGGAGTAACTTCTCCCGTTTCCCCAACATTTCTCTTCACTGCTCTGCTCCTATTGATCACAGCGTGATGAAAATTATACTATAACCTGCCCAGGAGTATGAAAAATAATTGTACCAAGATTTGTTAAAATCCGTCGAGTAGTTTTTTTTCTATAACGAACATACTGACAGACGAAAATTTTACTGATTGCATTTTTGGCATCAGTATCGATTACTAATAACCCCCTGATAGTTATTTTAGAAATATATTTCATCTAGGTAGAGAATTGACCTCTCTACAGATTTATTATAAGTATAGATTTAATGACTAGTTAGCCTGCGATTTTACTTGATGTTAAGTGACAATGCAGACTAAGATGGACGCGACTTGAAAAGGTAAAAGTATTTTACCCAATCCTCTGAGGGTTTCAACGCGACAACGTACCGAAACGCTACGTCGCATGGCGGTACGTATTTTGCCGGTAGGGTGGTATATTTGACGGCCTCCGTGGCGCTGTGGTATGAGCTGTGGATTTACAAGACGGAGGTCCTAGCTTCGAACCCCGGCTTGACCGATAAACTTCATTGGTCCAGGTCTGACTGGTGGAAGGATTCGGCCGTGGCACCACCTTACCGGCAAAGACGTCAAGCGATTTCGCTTTCCGGTACGATGTCGTGTAGAAACCGAAAGGTGTGTGAATTTTCATCCAACTCCAAGTTAGCCCGCTTCCATCTTAGATTGCATCATCATTTACCATCAGGTGAGATTGTAAAATGTCAAAGACTAACTTTTATGAATAAAAAAAAGTAACCACTCCTTTCTCATCATTCAGAGAGACAGTACAAACGATGCCAGAAGGTCGTCTTATTTTAGTCGTGAAATAGAGTAACTAAAGTTCAACTTTAATGTTCAAGAGTTATTAAACAACTATCGTGTGTTAAAGCGTGAACGTTCTAACTAAATCTGAGATCTGCCTTGAATGCGGGAATATTTAATGAGAAAAACTTATAATGGGAAATGTTATACTAGTACCGAGTACGGTGTAACTATTAAACGAAGTTTGATAAATATAATATTGTAAAAATATTAAAATATATAGGAAATTTAGAAATGTAGATACTTATAATGTACATTATTGTAGTGATGCTATCTATACTAATACTAATAATACTAATACTAATCTATACTAATATAATAAAGCTGAAGAGTTTGTTTGTTTGTTTGTTTGATTGAACGCGCTAATCTCTGGAACTACTGGTCCGATTTGAAAAATTCTTTCAGTGTTAGATAGCCCATTTATCGAGGAAGGCTATAGGCTAGGCTATAATATCCCTGTATTCCTACGGGAACAGGAACCACGCGGGTTATACCGCGCGACGTCAGCTAGTATACTAATAATTATAAAGAGGAAAACTTTTTTTGTATGTTTGTTTGTTTGTAATGAATAGGCTCAAAAACTACTGAACCGATTTTAAAAATTCTTTCACCATTCGAAAGCTACATTAACCACAAGTAACATAGGCTTTATTTTATTTTGGAAAAACTAGGGTTCCGTAAGATTTTTGGAAAAATCAACCAGAAAGGTACGTGTAGGGTAGGGATAGGGTAGGGATAGGGTAGGGGTAGGGCAGGAGTAGGGGTAGGGTAGGAGTAGATAGGGGTAGGGTAGGGGTAGGATAGGGGTAGTTGAAAGTTTACATCGAGTTTCACGCGGACGAAGTCGCGGGCGTCCGCTAGTTTTTCTATACTTATAAAAAGAGGTTGTGTTTGTGAGGGTGTATGGAGGTAATCACTAGATCTACTGAATCGGTTTTGTGAAAACTTTTACCAAAAGAAAGTCACATTATAAGTATACAACAAAAACATTTAATTTGAAACAGCTGATATTTCTATTAAATTATTTTTGAAATGTTGACTAATCTTATTGCACCAATACATACCTATCGTACAATTGTCTTGCATTGTAAACATAGCAATACGTAGCAATACGTAGCAATGTATGCAATCGTGTTTCCGCTACAAACTGGACGGACACAAATAGTGAGTCACCGGAACATATTCGAAATTCGTCCGGACCTCACGTGTACGTACCAGTACGAGGTTTGAATATTGATTGTTTTGATTAAGAACCGTACGGTTAGCGTTTCCATGGCGTTAACCGGATTTTGTATGACATTCGAAGTCAGTCGAATAATACGGGAAATGCATTTCGTGACGTTATAATTTTGGTTAAAAGCTCGCATTTTCTAATGATTCAATATTCGTATTGTAAGCTATTCGATTACTTAGATGGGTTAAGGAATTTTTATTAGTGTACAATCTCCAATGTAATATTATTGTTAATTGGAAAATCATTAACTTAAATTTTTACTTATTATTATTATTATTACATTATTTATTTTTACGTATAAGTCACTAAGTAAGTCTAATCCTGTAATGCATAGCGCGTATAAGCGGCGTCTTGACCGGAAGCCCGCCTCTGCTCACGAGTTGCGCGATAAACATAGAACAGACAGACGTACAAATATTATGTCTACAGCTTCACACGCGACTACATTTGTTGCTTATTGTATACTAGCGGACCCGCTCAAGCTTCGCTTTGACTTATTAATTTATTTATTTGCACTTCTTCCCTATCCCTACCTTACACTACCCTACTCCTACCCCTACCCTACCCTACCTCTACTCTACCCCTACCCTACCCTACAACTACCCTACCGCTACCCCCCTATCCGTATACTATAAACCTACCCTACCACTACCCTACCCTACCCCTACCCTACCGCTACCCTACCCTAGGATTTAGGGGTTTGAAAAATATATGTTGGCCGATTCTCAGACCTACTGAATATGCACAAAAAATTTCATCAAAATCGGTCAAGCCGTTTCGGAGGAGTGTGGTAAGGAAAACTGTGACACGAGAATTTTATATACTTACTAGCGGACGCCCGCGACTTCGTCCGCGTAAAAATTGATGTAAACTTCTCTACCTCTACCTTACCCTGCTCGTAAACCTACCCAACCCTACCCTACCCTACCCTACCCCTACCTTACTCCTACCCTACCGCTAATGCTTGCCCTTCCTTCCCCCCACCTTACCCTACCCTAACCCTACCCTTAACCTATCCCTACCCTAACCCTACCCTACCCGTACCCTACCCCTACCCTACCCCTATCCTACTCCTCCCCTACCCTATACGTTCCATATCCTTCCCCTACCTCTACCTTGCCCCTACCCTACACTACCCCTACCTTATCCGTACCCTACCCTACCCTACCCTACACTTTCCCTAAATTACCCCTACCCTACCTCTATCCTACCCCTTCCCTACCTCTATCCTATCCCTACCCTCAGCAAAATTGGTCCAGCCTTTTGTGCGTGGTGCAATGACCAAAATACTACTATACTTACTACTATAATTTCCCAAGCGACTTCTATGCTAATACTATAAAGAGGTAAAGTTTGTATGGTTGTCGGGGGTAATCTCTGGATCTACTGGACCGATTTGGAAAATTCTTTTACCAATTGAAAGCTACATTATTTGCGAGTGCCATAGGCTATGTTTGGTCCTCATATTCATACGGGAACGGGAACCACGTAATTGAAACCGCGGGGCGTCATATAGCGGCATTTCTGCGACTTTCAGAAATTTAGTATTATCTCCGAAACTATATAACATACTGTAAAGGGCAAATCTTATCTCTATAATATCCTTGTGATTATTAAATCATTTATTTTGATAAGGATTTAAGTTAAGTTGTGTAAATAATGACGTAAACCTTAGTTTAAAATTTAAATAATTTATTAAAGTACTAAAGGTACTATATCTGCTAAAATATAAAAGATAGATATATGGTGTCGCGGACTTTTTTGTAGAACTTTTAAAGGTTCAAAAAGCCTCCATACATTTATTTCAGTTATGCGCAATGGTTGAGGCAGCGCATGCGAATAAGTAAGTTTTTCGGTCTGACCTGTAAGAGAAAACCCTCGATATCTCAGTAGTTATATATGATAGAAATATAAAATATAGCCTATAGCAATCCCCGATAACGTAGCATTCTACTGGTGAAAGAATTTTTAAAATCGGTCCAGTAGTTCCGAAGATAACCCCATTTCAAAAATTGTTACAAACTTACAAACTTACAAACTTTACCTCTTTATAATATTAGTATAGCCAAGCTGATACATTATCATTAACAGCCGATGGACGTCCACTGCTGGACGTAGACCTCTTGCATGGACTTACAAACAAAACGGTCTTGAACCGCAATTATCCTTCGGCTCCCTGCAACGCTTGATGTCCTCATTCCACCTAGTGGGGGTTCGCCATTCCAGCACTTTGGGACCCCAACGTTCATCGGCTCTTCGAACTCTTTCTTCGCAAGTTCTCTCGTCAGGGGTTGCCTGGTAGAGATTACTTATAGTAATAAGGCCGCCTTTGCATGCTAAGTTTAAATTATCTTTTTAATGTTTTAATTTATAATTGTATTTTAGTGTGCAATAAAGTATTTCTTTTTCTTCTTCTTAAGTTGATACATCAGACCAATGTCTGTATGTCCTACTACAGAATTATGTTTTGAACAAAATCAGCGGCTTACCACCGCCTTCAGACTGATCAGCGGATAGAACATAATAATGTTATGATGTTATTTTACGCTTTTTTGTTTAGTGTCTATGTTTTTAGGTTTTAAAGTCAGTTTTATTTTTGTAATACGTAAACTTGGTGTTTTGTTTTTATCTTTATTAAATATCATTACTAGTATTCGTCGTTATCAACCCATATTCGGCTCACTGCTGAGCTCGAGTCTCCTCTCAGAATGAGAGGGTTTAGGCCTATAGTCCACCACGCTGGCCCAATGCGGATTGGCAGACTTCACACACGCAGAGAATTAAGATAATTCTCTGGTTTGCAGGTTTCCTCACGATGTTTTCCTTCACCGTTTGAGACACGTGATATTTAATTTCTTAAAATGCACACAACTGAAAAGTTGGAAGTGCTTCGGACCGGATTTGAACCCACACCCTCCGGAATCGGAGGCAGAGGTTATATCCACTGGACTATCACGGCACATAGTTCGGAGCCGATGGACGTTGGGGTCCCAAAGTGCTGGAATGGCGACCCCGCACTAGTAAGCGCAGTGTTGGCCGACCCCCCACCAGGTGGACTGACGACATCAAGCGAGTCGCAGGGATTCGCTGGATGCAGGTGGCTCAGTATCGTGATGTTTGGAAGTCCCTACAAACGGCCTATGTTCTGCAGTGGACGTCCATCGGCTGATATGATGATGATGATGATATCACGTCTCGATGTGACTAGAGTGACTAGAGTGGTCCTACCTAATATCTAGTATATGTAGTAGCATGTAAAAGAGATATTTTACGCAACAAAAGTGAGTATAGAATAATAGCTACCCGCCCGAAAATGCCACGAAAGCTGCTTAATTATTTGATGGAACTTAATTTGTAAATTAATGCACACTCACCACACGACACTCAACGCCCGCATTGCCGAATGCAAATTCCATTAATAATTATGAATTGTGATAATATAGTAAAGTTTTTTAAAAAGTAATAGTCCGTGTATCAAATTAATCTATACTAATATTATAAAGCTGAAGAGTTTGTTTGTTTGAACGCGCTAATCGCGGGAACTACTGGTTCGATTTGAAAAATTCTTTTAGTGTAAGATAGCACATTTATCGAGGAAGGCTATAGGCTATATATTATCCCCGTATTCCTACGGGGACGAGAACCACGCGGGTAAAACCGCGCGGCGTCAGCTATTAGCCCATAATATAATGAAAGTGTGCCTAAAATTTCAGCGACTATCATTCGCTTTAGACTGAAACAAAAAACAATGCTGCATATCGGAAGAAATAAGCATGACGGTAGTAGGTACTCCCATCGTTAAGTTGTGATACAAAAAGCTGCTATCGCTTTTCGTAATATCAATACCATCCAAAGCAACATTTGTCAAAATATATCAATTCTCACAACTCAGTTCTTCTACTGTAAAAAGTTGTGAGATCCATGTAATACACAGTCGATTACTTTATTCAGTCCGTACTTAAAGGATCTTCTGTCTCAAGTTATTACGTAGTTAGCCAACCTAAAAACATATTATAATGACCATATCAATATTAAAAATTTATACATAATTTAAACAATATAGATTCACTTGGCATGTAAACACAATGTATCTCACAAGTAACAATATGATTGTATTAGAGCGATTGCAGATATTTTATTAACGATATTTAATTAAAAGTAGCAAATGTAAGTTTCTGTTAAACAATTAGTCTCAGAATCGCTGTAAAACTTGTAGCACAAAACCAATAAGTACCATAGATATTGGCAACTTGGTAATAAGAAAATTATAACATCAAAGGAAGCTTGTTTTGTTTTTTAAAACGTGCATAAGCAACCACTACGTGCGTTAAAACTTAAATGAAATCCCGCAAGTAAAACTAACTGCAGCAATGTTAAAGTAGAAGTATATTTTAATTAGGCTTAGTTTACAAGTACATACAATCTATCTATTAGAAATGTCATGTAATAATATCTATACTAATATTATAAAGCTGAAGAGTTTGTTTGTTTGAACGCGCTAATCGCGGGAACTACTGGTTCGATTTGAAAAATTCTTTTAGTGTTAGATAGCACATTTATCGAGGAAGGCTATAGGCTATATACTATCTCCGTATTCCTACGGGAACGGGAACCACGCGGTTGTAACCGCGCGGCGTCAGCTAGCAGCTAGCAGCTAGTTATTAGATAATGGTCATATATATTAGTATCACATTTTATTTATTAACATTTGTGAAATAAAAAAAAATTATTAACAGGAGAAATTCACATTTTCAAAGTGTTAAACATACCATTACTCATAATTCACATATACCTACTTATTAATAAATTAAAATTAATTTGTGAAGTTATCAAAAACATGGTACAATTTATACAATACAAAGAGGCGTGAGCACTGAACGTTGATAGCGACGTTAATTTAGGTCAATGACTACTACGGCATTATTGCAAACAGTTTTGCCGCTTCTAAATGTTTTATAGTACTATGAGCTGATATTTACAAGAAAATTATTGGGTGGTATGGTATACCTACTTCGACGTGATAGCCCAGTGGATATGACCTCTGCCTTGGATTCGGAAGGAGTAGGAGCAGGTTCGAATCCGGTCTGCGGCATGCACCTCCAGTTTTTCATTTGTGTGCATTTTAAGAAATTAAATATCATTTATAAAAATCATATATAAAAACATACAAACTTCTTTATTTATTTAGGATTACTTATACATTTACTGTCTTGTTTGTTTACTTGCAACAACATGCTGATTAAGACTTATTACCGAAACAAGCCGGTTTTGTGTAAGCAGAGACCAGAATTACCACTTTGCAATATAGGTTACGTTCATTGTATAAATACTGTATATTGACACACGCCGTTGTACCTGTGTAGTTCCTGTTCCCGTGGGAATTTCCACTGGGATAAAAACTACCTATGATACTAACAAATAACGTGGCTTTCTATTGGTAAAAGAAATTACAAAATCTGAGATGACCCCTTACAACCTCATGAACTTTATCTCATAAATTAGGTATTTTCAAACTATTCTGGTATTACTTGAAAAAATAACAAAGAGAGTAAAATCAATCGTGACTGTCGTAAGGTATTGTATATTAAAAAAAAACCCGCAGGTAGGTAATAAAATATTAATATTGAGGTTTCCTGTATCTATTGCTTATTTTAGACTCTTCCAGCAAGCCCGGCTAGCTCAGTCGGTAGAGCATGAGACTCTTAATCTCAGGGTCGTGGGTTCGAGCCCCACGTTGGGCGAATTCTTTTTTATCTTTTATTTTCATTTGATTTCACAAATCACAAAATCGCCATTTTTATTTATTAAGAACTGTTTAACGAATATATACGAACTATTTTTAAAGGTTAGATCACGGAATTAACATCTTTATATGTTCCGTAGTTTAACTGGCTTTATTTGAAAAGTCAACATTATATTGGCCCACCAAATAATAAACTCTTTATTAAAATTTATTTATGTACACTATACCGATTGCAATACTAGAGATTTACATCGTTGGTATTAGAGATAATTTAAATATTCAAGTGAGTATCCAGGGATTGGTCGAGCTAAGAAAATTTATTCAAATCTACAATTGAGTTTGAGCGTTCTACAAAATTCAGAACTTGTATAACTTAGTTGGAAAATCTAAACTATTCCGAGAGGCGTTTAGGGATCTGTGTGATTTTATTCATCCCTTTTGAACAAGTTGAGCTTAGAGATTATGCTCTGAGATAAGATATCTGTATATTTTATACTTAGTATAAAATGTATATTACTTTTCAGCCGTTCTTATAATATTATGTTTATATTATTTCGGGGAATAATCTATTTAATCTATCTGTGGTCGTAGAATAATTTTCTTTTCTTATAGTCAAAAGTGTCCGAGATTTGTGCGTTTTTAGACACATGCTGGCCATTAGCTAGCTAGACTAACGATATTTTACAAGCTTTTATTCAGTTTTACCTGTTTCGTTGTCGGTCTGTAAACAAATCTTTTAAATTAAATGTAATCCACTCCCTGGTTTCCGATTGAACGGAAATTTTGCATGTATAAATCAGATGACAATGCAATATTATTATGACATAGAGCTGACTTGATGATGAGCTGGAAGGTGGCCATAGGAACTGCGTAATGAAATGACGCAATGAATGAGTTTGGGCTCATTTGATTCGTCTTGATGAGTACGTTGATATTATGTGATAACCAGGGTCTGATGATGGAGCTGGAAGGTGGCCATAAGAACTCCGTATTTAAACGACACATCCCTAATGAGTTTGGGCTCATTTGATTCGTCTTGATGAGTACGTTGATATTATGTGATAACCAGGGTCTGATGATGGAGCTGGAAGGTAGCCATAAGAACTCCGTATTTAAACGACACATCCCTAATGAGTTTGGGCTCATTTGATTCGTCTCAACGAGGACTTTCATACTAGATGTAGTCTAAAAAAAGTTTTTAATAGTTGACTTGTTATACTATAACATCGTTAACCTGGACTAATAAAGTGACAAAATGTTGAAGTTCTGTGACTGGCCAATCAGACGCTCGAATTTTTGCATACCGTCAAGATGAGAAAAGTTGCGTGTCTATGGCACGAGACATGCGGGCTCCTACAGCTCATCTAGATTGCCGATGCTGATAGTAGAGGCGTTGGTCGCAGAAATAAGTCTAGGTTGAGGAACATCAGAGAGTGTAGCAAGATCGCGAGTGCCGCATAACTAATTCGCCTCCGAAACATAGAGAGGAATTTATACTATCATGAATGTTTAACAGCTCATGACTAAGGGCCCCGTATTGGCTCGAAACTATTTCGGGTATACTCCAACGTTGTGTTTTAGCAGTGTTTTAAAATAAATTTAATATAGACAGAGATGAGTTTACGAAGCTGACTGCCAAGTCGCTAGTCAAAAAAGTACCTACTCAAAGCAGAGCACTGTAGTGCTTGGATATAATAGCAATTTATGAAAGCAAATCTATTCTGATATTCTATTGCACGCCACTTTAGTCATCTAGCGACGAGTTGCAACACCGTGGTATTTTAGTCTGACATAATCTCCACGCTTCCCCGTGGCGAGATGGAATCGATTCCAATCGAGTCTTTGCTAATTAATGGCATATATTTAAACTTTGAAATTGCCTCGTTGATCAAGTAGTTAGCTCATGTTACTTCAGACCTGTGGTCATTATCACATTAATATTATAAAGACGAAAGTTTGTGTGTAAGTGTGTATATTTGTTCCTCCTTTGCACTACGGCTATGAAGCGATTTGGAATGGAAATCGATTTTACTCTGAATTAACACATATGCTACTTTTATCCCGGAAAAGTATATTATGAGCACAAAAAACATATGTACAAAACTAAAGCCAAATTCATTTCATACCTAAATTTATTTATGTTAGCCCTCATTCGCACGAGAGTTTTTTTAACGGACGTTAAAAAACGTTAAATACAACAAATGCATTCCCAACTGTATGTTCACACGACAGCGTTTTTAAAACACGAAGCTTTTTTTTCGAACAGTATTATGTTTTCAATTTTGGACGTAGGAAATAGACTTAATCATTTAACTACATACTATATATTTTGATCGCTTTTTTTAACATACGAGTATACTTAGCAATGCATTTGTTGTATTTGAACGCTTTTTTAACGTTCGTTAAAAAACTCTCGTGTGAATGAGGGCTTAGAGTATGTGTGTTAACTATATCTAATCGTTTTATTAATAAAATTTATTTTCATTATTATAAGAAAAAGTTTTATAATTTAATTTAATTAAAAAAAAATTATAAATTTAATTTACTATATTATTATATTATTATTTGTATTAAAATTATTATTAGGTACAATTTATACACATTTTTAATTTCTTGATAAACATGCAGTAATGGTTTAGTATAGGTAGATAGGTGCTATCTGGCAGACTCAGCAACTTTTATTTATTTATTTATTTATTTATTTATTTGGACCACCAACAAAATTATATGAATACATACAAAATATTTTACAAATAAGGGTAGCATAACACATATAATTTTACTTATAGGTAGCCACAGCATGCAAAAAGTATAGGTCGTACGAATAATAGAAATTAAAATTGACAAATAGAAAGAAAAAAAACAAAATATAAATTTGAATTTACACATTTTGACAAAAACCAAAAGAAAAAATTTAAACGAGAACTTTAAAATTTTAAAATTATAAGTGGAGAGAGAATTACATGTTTATAAAATGAAGAATGATTATGAGAGAATTACAATTATACATTTTACAAATTATGAATAAAAATTACAATTATAACAGTATGGCTTAATTAATTAATTATACATTGGTAAAATAATAAAAACATAAATTAGGTATTTTTTAAGTCACAACTTATGATGAGAACTGCATTGATACTAATTACTCGCCTTCACACTTGTTGCTCAACCGATAGTCTTATGCAACTCGGTTACTATAATAACTGCAGAGTGGGTGAGTTGGTACATACTTCGTGCATTCTAAGTTCATAGTTATATTCCTGTTTTATTAGTGTTTACTGTTTACCAGTGGCGAAGGATGGAATTTAAAAAAAAGTAAGCCGTCCCAAAGAAAACGAAATTCATACAGCGTGATACTAACTCCGGTTTCTCATATATCTAGATACAGTACAACAATGAGTATGAATGAATTTGTAAAGGTAACTCGGCTGGAATCGGCTTACATGAACTCTTCGCCGCTGTTGTTTACCCATATTTGAATCCTTGGTCCAACACTTGGCCTATGTGTCTTCGGATCATGAGGTACTGGGTGCTATCAATGCCAACACGCAATGGAGCACCCGTTTAAGCACGATATCCCCCCTTCTTATCACAAGGGAGGTCTGCTGACTATTCACTATTTTGGTCTTTATTATCAACTTATTAACACAGAATAATCAATAATATACAGATTGAGCGTAAGAAACACGAAGGTGTCGTAGCCGCTCCAAATACGACATTCAAAAAGTAATACATTCACGAGTCAGTACGACACGAACCATCGCATCAGTAATTTTCAATATTATTCAAAAAAAATGGCGTCTTATGTTTTTTAAATATTTTAAAAGCAATAGGGGACGTTATTGAGCAACATAAAACCTACATTGTTTCCGCTGTATATTTGTATATTTCATTTCACGCGGACGAAGTCGCGAGCGCTCACTACTATTGTAATATAAAGGTACTCCAGCTTTTTGAGTGTGTGCGTGTGGTCAATTAATCGGATGCAACTTTAAATTGGGGACGAGAGTGATTTCAATTAGGCCAGTGTTAGAGACGTGCCTTAACTAGAATACCAATGGTTTGCGGTTGAATTAACGTAACCGCATAGATTGTGGAGTGGCTGGATAATTTAAGTTTTCACTGATTATTGCATTGTAGGTACCTAAGTTCAATTGCATAAGGCGTAGTTATTTAGCTGGGGGCCTGAGAATCTCAGCCGTCATTAACTTCTTCTTACCTTGTTCCCTAGTGAACAATACTCTATTGCTGGATTACTCTCGGTCAGGAAGCTATATGTTTTAAATATGATCCTAGGAAAGCATTTATCCCTAACTTTTAAGTCTACTACTAAAATAAATAGATATATTGCTGCAAAAGACCGGAACCGCTTTTGCTCGAAAACAATATTTTTCGCAATATAACTTTCGTTCTGTATATCCAGAGATTACCCCTACAATACGACAAACTTTACCTCCTTATAACATTACTATAGATATAGATAATATATATGGCAAGTAATATTTTTTTAATCCAACGGAATTGGTTTTATTAACCGATTTAAAAAAAAAAGGTGGAGGTTCTTAATTCGTATATTTTTTATTTACGTCACTGGCTTGGCAACGCCTTCAACTGGATCTGAAGGTAGCGCATACGATGTTATTTTTCGCTCTTTAGTTTTGTGATTTTGAAGTCGGTTTAATTATTTGGTTAAAAAAGTCCTTGATACTTACTTAGTTGTGAAGGTTTTTTTTAATAAATATGATTGTCAAGGGTTACACGCGGACAAAGTCGCGAGCGTTGCTAGTTTCTATGATAAAGATAAAAGCCCCGTTAAAATTGCTTAACCATTGCACTAGCTCGGTATTTATGTATAGGTGTAACTGGGCCAGGCAAAGGTTTACCTCACCTACTAAGGTTAGTTGCGCTTTAAAATCTTATTTCGTTAGTAAAAAATCTCACAACTTCACCCGTTTTCCAATTAACAAAATAACAAATTCCAACTTTTAATTAAAAAGCTGCGTGATACATTTTTTTTTTTATCAACGGCTGCTTTGATTTCATCATTGAATTGTCAAGTAGGTACTTAACATTGGGTAGTATTTTATTTCTTGTCCAATTTTTTGCGATTTTCTTTAACGATTTTCGATTCATTTAATAATGTCACAGATAAACAAAATTAGAAAAGCTACAGATTTATTTTATTTCTTTTATATTACATTGGAAAGTATACGGTAAGGAGATTTTATTTTATATTTTCTACTAGCCAACGCTCCGCGTAGTTCCCTTCCCGTGAGAATGTGGGTTTAAAAATCCCACTTCACTCATTAATGACGTAGCTTTCTAGTGATAAAAGAATTTTGTAAATCGGTTCATTAGATACTGAACAAATTCTTATTTCTTAGTAATAAGGGGGTAATCTCTGTATCTAGAGATTACCCCCTACAATACTACAAAGTATACATCTATATTTTAGTGAAGAATCTATTCTGTGTCAAATTTCATGGCATGGGTTCTTTTAACCGTTGTGTTGAGATAGAGGAACAAAAATTCATATTATTATTAAAGCGGACACCCGCGCTTTGGCATTTATATATTATGATTACTAATATTACTAATACTTATTACTAATAATATTACTAGTAGTAGAAGGTACTAGTACTAAGCCACAAATATCCAAACTTTTAAATAAAAAAAATTGGTAGTCTGAAAAGTTGGTTTACTGACGATAGTTGAACGTGACAACGTCATAAGAAAATACTGATGGAATGGTTGCATTTTTCAAAAGAAAATGTTCGTTTTTCTAAAATACTGTATAATAATCTTCATAGACATTATTTATTATATATACATTATTTCTTGTAAAAGAAGTTGGCAACCCTAGAGCGAGGGAACGACGCATTACGTCATCTTTTTTCGAGTGTGCAGCCGGCTCCATCGAATTATGACGTTGTCACGTCAAAAAAATATGCTCGAACATTTTCATCTACAATCAATCAATGCCAAAACTGAACGAATCTAACATTTTCATAACGCAATTCAAACTAGTCTCGCAACTTATAATGATCAAGTTTAATCATTTCAATGGAACATTCGACAAGAATGCTGTTAAACAAGACAGGCATAAAATATCATTTCCATTACTGTTTACATCCATATCTCCTGTGCAATAATTTGATCTTACGTCTATGCAATAGACTAGTTGACACTTTTTTTTTTAAATTGCCATTAAATTGTTCACTATCGTTCTAGATTTAAAAAATATTGTATTTTTTTGAGACGTGATTACATGAAAATTTTAATGTTTTTTTGACAATACGAGCCAAAACACCTGTCAGACATCTATACTAATATTAAAAAGCTGAAGAGTTTGTTCATTTGCGCTAATCTTAGGAACTACTGATCCGATTTTAAAAATTATTTCAGTGTTAGATAGCCCATTTATCGAGGAGGGCTATAGGCTATATTTTATCCCCGTATTCATACGGGAACCGAAACGAGGTGAAACCTCGCGCGTCAGCTAGTGGTGGTATAAATTTCAACTGTTTCATGACGTCACGTTAACAAATCCTTTACCAAACGGAGTGTTTGTCAAAAATATATGTTAACAATCAGTTTGATGTTTAATATATCAACTAACATTGTGACGTCACAAAATGGATGACAGCCTTTTTGACGTTTGGAAAATTTGAAAAAATACATGGTTTTTAAATTAAGTTGGGTTAACTTTTAATAAATTATATCGATATATTTTGGACCCTTATTCCATACGAAATTAAAATTGATTATATTAAATTTGATATGAGTCAACTACCCTATTGGATAATATATTCACGCTAAATAAGTCAAACTAAGTAGCCTTTCAAAGAAGCTAGATGCAGCAGACAATGCAGCGTATCACACTTGAGATGACAACTTGAAATTTACATTGATGTAGCATAATGTTCTTTATGTTAAGAGGAATAAGGACTACGTAATGTTAATGTATGGCGTGCTTAAAGCTAACGATCCAGACGAGCCTTTGTTTGAAGCACATTAACTCACAGAGCGTGGAAGCTTTCAGAAGGAGACTCGCTTATAAAGCCTATAGCAGTCAGTCGTTAGTAGGCAATACATAAATGATTATAAGATCGCAAAAATTATATAGATTTGTTTTGTGAAATTATGATTTGCTATACTTATCTACATAATAAGATTATAATATACAAATACATGTCCTAAAATAGACTTAAGTTTACTTATATTAAACTTGCATGATATTTTACCAATTTGAATTTGTTTTGCCACCATTCCACGGGGGCATGATTTGTATAGTTATTAAAATTATTGTATTCTTTATCAATAAAAACTTAAATTTGAATTTCATATTCAATTTGATTAAGGAAAATCACCGTGAGGAAACCTCCATATCTGAGAATATTCTTAATTCTCAACGTGTGTGAAGTCGCATTGGGCCAGCTTGATGGACTATTGGCCTAAACCCTTCCATTTTGAGACGATAATCATGCTCAGTAGTGAGCCGATTTCGGGTCAATAATTATAATGAGGAAAAGGAACATGTTTCTATTCTATCATAGATTATACATAGATAGTTTATAGAACAACTGTTAATCACCTTGTTCCCATTAGGTAAAAAGTTACCACGGTAATAGAAAATCTATATGGTGTTGATTGATTCATAATGCAACCGCTATTAACCTAGCACCCTTTTACTTTTATACACATGTTACACAAACAAACAACATCAACATACTATTTAAGCGTATAGGCGATGTTATTAAAGGAGATTTAAACCCACGTCTTACTAGACACAGGCATAAGTTAGTTATTTCTGCATATCGTCTCCAAAGAGTAAAAAAAACTTTTGTAGGTTTGGGTGTACTCTTCTATAACAAGATCCCCAAGACTGTGATGGACCTGCCAATGCATAGGTTTAAGCAATGTGTTAAAACATTTGCTTAGTCGAGGTTACTACACCATCGATGAGTTCCTTATTGATAAAGTTGCTTGGAGGACGTTGGATCAGCTTCCACCTTCACATAAACTGTAAGACATTGTAATGTTGTCATCAATTGTAATTATAATATTATTGTATGATTTTTTTAAAAGAACAACTGTTGAGTTTCTTGCCTGTTTCTTCTCAGCAGAATCTGTCTTCCGAACCGGTGGTAGAATCTTTACAAATAGTCAACTGACGTATCAAAAGTGCTTGTATACTGAGCCTACTTGAAATAAATGAATTTTTGATTTTGATTTTTTGATTTGTTGTAACACACCTAGCTAATTGTTACTATAGAGAATCATAAATGTATTAAAAGTTTCCTTATTTTCTTGATATCAAATCATATACAGTGCACAATAGCTCGAACTTGGTAGGTATTGAATTTCATTTTACAAGGATCTCATTGTTATTGATAAATTTCAGGACGCCGATCGTGAAAGGGGTCCCTAAATTACAATACTATAAAAGCGACGATAAATATGTATTGTAAAAGTAAACAAGGCTACAGGGCAAGTCTCCACTCCGTTTGAAATAGGTTTCAATAGAGATGAAATCCCCGGTGAAGGCAATATCGCCCGCACTGCTAAACGAATATAAATGAAGGTACTGGCGTACTAAGGTTGTAGGGAAAACACTTTTTTGTAGTTAAACTTTTTGTTTACACGTCTTTTAATCTTTGATGTTTGATGTTTCTCATTAAATAACCAACCTTCAAATTCTATTCCTAAATATGGAGTCTAATTTTTATAGATACTATTGTTTGCTAACTAATCAATTAAACATTAATCCTATCCTACTAATATTATAAACGCGAAAATGTGTATGGATCTTTGTTAAGATGTAGGTATGTTGCTCTTTAACGCTGCAACTACTGATTCGATTTGGCTGAAATTTGGAATGGAAATAGATTTAACTCTGGATTAACACATAAGCTAATTTTTATCCCGAAAAAATCCATGGTTTCCCGAGATTTGCGAAAACTGATGATATGAATGTTTGTTACTCTTTCACGCCTCTACTACTAAACCGAATTAGCTGAAATTTGGTATTGATATTTATTATAGCATGGATTAACATATAGGCTACTTTTAATCCCGGAAAAATCCATGGTTTCTGAGGGATTTCTGAAAAACTAAATTCCAAGCGGACGAAGTCGCGGGCGTCCGCTAGTGTTATTAACGCGAAGATAATATCCTGGATTAACACAGGCTACTTTTTGTCTCGAAAATGTCCATGGTTTTGCGAGATTCGCGAAAAAATTCAGTCGCGGGCGTCTGCTTGTTAAAAATAATTCGTAATAATGCTATCCCATAAAAAAAATATCTACTATTTATTTGTACATAATAAGTTTGTCTACTGAAAACAATATAAGTTCAATTATTTCGTACATTTTCAAAATACAAACACCTGAACCGTTAAACATAACTTCAGCAGCCCCCAGTGTTTCATTCGAACAGATTCCAAAATGGCCGACGAGGTTATTGGTTTCCAAGCCCATTAAGATTTTTTTCCATTCCACTGAATCGCCGAGCGACCTTTTAAAAATTTCATGTCCGTAAAAAGCTATAAATATTTTATTTGTGTGTTGTATTAATGTATTGAAAGAAAACGATTATTACTGTTTTTGCAAACAACGTACAAAAATAAACAATTCATTCAAAGATAAACAATTCTATGAGAGCTTGTTCTTTTTTCGAATAAATATCTCAACTATTATTTCAATGTTCTAAATAAAGAGAGTATTTTTTTATATAGATAACTAGCGGACGCCTTCGATGTTTTTTTTATTCTTTACAAGAGAGCCCTTGACTACAATCACACCTGATGGTAAGTGATGATGGAGTCTAAGATGGAAGCGGGCTAACTTGTTAGGAGGAGGATGAAAATCCACACCCCTTTCGGTTTCTACACGACATCGTACCGGAACGCTAAATCGCTTGGCGGTACGTCTTTGTCGGTAGGGTGGTAACTAGCCACGGCCGAAGCCTCCCACCAGCCAGACCTGGCCCAATTAAGAAAACCTCAATCGGCCCAGCCGGGGATCGAACCCAGGACCTCCGTCTTGTAAATCTACCACATTTTGTCCACGTGAAATCCAGTTTTTCACAAATCTCTCGGAATATGATATCTATACTAATATTATAAAGCTGTTTGTTTGTTTGTTGCTTTGCTCTAATTTCAGAAACTACTGGTCATTATTTCAAAAATTGTACCAAACTTAACAACTTAACATCATATTTACTTAACAACTTAATTTTATATTTGGCCCAAACTTTATGCTCAGCATATTTCTATATACTCCATTAAGCATAAAGCGCTTATTTTCATTATTAAAGCTGTACCTACTATGAGTATGCTTTACAATACCACACATTGTATAACCCATTTTGCACCAGTAACGCGATACTGTACTAAAAGCACCATCTACTACCATATTGCATATATCGACTGCCACACACGACTTTTACTCAATAAAAAACGCCTTTATTACTAGCTATGAAGTAACGCATCCACCAGCTGTTATCATTTGATATTATAGCTACCATATAAATAGAATAGCTACAACTCGACCTACATGAGCAGGATGCTGCTAACCATTACGGTCATGGCGTGTTTGAACTATAATTATTTCGGTTCAACTTTGATTTAGCCCATCCAACGTCTGCTGTCGGCACTTTTCGTTCCGCTAATTAATGATTTAACGTTTGATGTAGTGTTTGTAACGTTTCGTATTTGGGGATGTGTTTCGTAATCGTTTTGTCACTGTCTGTACTTCTAGCATCGATACAATTATAGTTCAACGCTAATGACTATAATTAGTAAAAAAGTAACGCCTCATTATCTCAACTAAGGCCGTACTCACACTGAGAGGTCGTGGGTTCGATTCCTGCCCGATAGACTAATGTCGTACACAGTTTTTCCGACTAATTAGAGAGGAGCGGAAATACTGTTCGTATTAAAAATGTACAGCAAATATTCGAAACACAGGTATAAAAAAACATACATACAGCCGAACGTAGAACCTCCTCCTTTTTTGGAAGTCGGTTAAAAATCACAATTTTCACATAATTTATAACTCTAGAACTGCTGAAAGGCTGAACGAATCTGCTACTGATGCTGTACATACATTTAAATTAAAATTAAGTAGTATAAATTAATCAATTCTAATAAAAATACTATTAAATTGATTCAAATATTGAAATCTTCGTTAGGGAAGACATCTTGCAGTTGCAACACAAAATATTTTAAAGATTTTAGCTCATATTGCCGGTTTCAATCTATTTTTATGTTGAATAATTTGAATATCAACTAGCAACCCCTAGCGAAACTAAAGAGAATAGCTATACCACAGCCTTTCTTGATGAGTACTGTTTACCAAAAAATAAATTAGTAATGAAGGTAGAAAACGCATGCCATTTCATATCTTATTTATTTCAAATCATGTATTGTTTGTTTATAAAATGTTTTAGAAAATATATTAACCATATCTAATTGTTCTAAGCTTATTAATCAAATTTATTTTCATCAATTTAAGAACAAGTTAGTTAAAACTATTATTAGGAGTGAAATGACTAATGATTTATACCCTCATTTTTAATTTGTTTGTTGGTAAACAGTACTCATCAAGAAAGGCTGTAGTATATACCTACATTATTAATAGTCATACAAAATTATTACAAATGAGCAATCTTCCGTTTACACAGACGCGGAACTCCGAAACCATTAACAATTACGTGCCAAATATTCTCGCAGTTTATCACTTCCGTTTTAAATTTGCCGGATTTTTCAGTAGCTGTCCGCGTTATAAATGGATGGTGTCTTCCCGACTTACGGAGGACAGAGGAGCCTCCCACTCGTCACTTAGCTCATTTATCTCGCGAACGGTCCATCCGTCTGTCACTGTCACTAATCTAATACGACACGCTGGCTTTTTGTCCCCGTAATAGTGGCACTCGGAGCGCCTTAAAATGGCCGTTAATCCATCAGAATAAGGGAGCCCTTTTAAGGGACATCTACATTCCAGATAAAAGGAAGGACATTGTGAACGGGAGATCAGTATGTTCACGGTCATAAATGGCTCTGTGTGCCCTATGTGGTGAGCTGGTAATCACTCGCTCTATACGTGATTGCATAATATGTGCCATATATGGACACTGGGTAAACAAGTTTTCTTTTAGCTTCTTTAGGAAGAGCTCATTAAAAAGAGGTTTGTTAGAAAGGTATACAAAGAGGTTGTTCAACTGTGAAACCACAATTTTGATGATATTAGAGCTAGTCACTCTAAATTACAGTAAGAGTTTCTTGGAAAAAGTTTTAATAAATGATTCTAAAATAGTTTTAAAGACTTGTTTTGTGGAATGTAAAATAAATATGTAACGTGTTATTGTATATAATACAATAACACGTTCGGGGTGTTTAATATATAAATTTCAAATGAATGTTATTGAAGCTTTTCTCTATTTGTCCATTAATTTTTCATACGATGATAAAGTAACTAATAATTTTACTATGTTAATAAAACCACTAATAAAGTAAGAAATATTCTACATTAAACATCAAATGGCAGTGATTTTGATTGATTGAAATGAAAAATCACTTTGAACCATAGAGGATAATTAGTCTGAGATTTGATCAGTGGCTCATGTTTTGAATCACTCACCGATACTTAAACAACCATTTGTCCTCCAGGAAAACTATTTGCGATAATCCATCGCTCATTAAGCCACAGTAATATTTGTAAACTAACAAAACCGAACGTATGTTGATCCGTAGTAACTTTATGGACGAAGAGCCTATGATGATGAGCCTTTAATATGACATATAGTATATTAAGTGGACGGATTAAGTAGACGGATAATTGCGCCTCTGAGTATATAATAACTAGCGGACGCCCGCGACTTCGTTCGCGTGGAATTCAGTTTTTCACAAATCCCGCGGGAACCATGGATTTTTCCGGGATGAAAAGTTGCCTATGTGTTAATCCAGAGTAAAGTCTATTTCCATTCCAAATTTCTGCCAAATCGCTTCAGTAGCCGCAGCGTAAGAGAGGAACAAACATACTTACACACAAACTTTCGCCTTTATAATATTAGTGTTATGTGTTAATAAGGTAGATCTGGCTATTGCATGCTCGTTATACAAAGTCGTGTTGCTTTTTCGGTGCGTCAGATAGGGATGAAGATAAGCAGACAATGGAAGTACTTTTATAATGTATGCAGCCGGTTTCCGGCAAGGGCCAGACGAGACAATTCGCTCGTCAGGGCATATTGTCCTGCTTTGTATGCGCCTCGTAACTTAGCTGTGTGACATGTACCGTCTATAAATAAACGGACCAGAATTTTAATAAATCTGACGGTAATATCCTAAGAAATCTCCATTATGATGCTAAAGATTTTCAGCTTTGAAAACTTTATGAATTTAAAAAATATTGTAAATTTTCTGTTCATTTCAACGTTGTTTGTTATATATAAAGATATATGCATGTGTAAGTATAAGTAAAGTAATTGCATCGTCTATTGAATATGCTAAGAATCACATAGTAAAGTCTGAATACAAACATAATGTTTTTTTTTGAGTAACTTATGTTAATAGTATATTAAAAATGAGTTTTTCATTTATATACTTATCTAAACTTTTATCGGATTAAACATACAGGAAGAAAATTTTTTTTAGTGCGGATATTTTTATATTTTGTACATAAACAAAATTTAATGATCACGTATTTTTTCTTTTTTTTTTTTAACTCAAAAATAACAAAATTATCATTAGCTAAAGTTATTTACTTTTGAACAGAATTTTAGGGTCACCCTATTGTGCGTTTATTTTATTTTCGTTTGATACCTAAAGGACGTCACCAGATCACTTTTAAGCTGAATATATCTTGTTTAGTAATAATATGTACATTATTTTGTTATTTTAGAGACATAAATTAAAAAAAAAATTACATAAAATGTATCGAACTGTTTGTAGATTTATATTCTATTAATGATACAGAACCACGAAAATCCGCACTAAAGACCGAATCACCCTGTATATTAAACTAAAAGTGTAATTATGTAGGTACTGTTTACACATTTTTTTACGCATCTACGCAAATTAAGAAGTAAATAATGACATACATACATATAGAGACATTTTTTTCTTTTCTTTATAATAAAATAAGATTAGACAATGGCTAAAAGCCCTTCTGCGTTCTAATTTTTAATTGTAATTCAAATAAACATCATTCAATCATTATATACTCAACATTAACAGTTTATAATTACATCTTATAACAAAAGGACGCACAATTATGTCGAAAATTTTACTTAAAAACTGGCCAATTTTGCTTTGACAGTTTTAGAATTATTGGTAAGAAAATTACACCTAAAGGCCTTTAAATAAAGTCCAATATTCAATAAAATCCCAAATTCAGAGCAAATTCAACCTTAAGAATTGAGTTTAAGGTTGAATTTGCAAATGCGACTACTTGAATTGAGTGCCAAGAAGTTGTGTTTGGCACTCATTGAGTGGGAACGTTTTTTGGTCGCTGATTGTGCGTCTACTTTCTATTAGGAGATCGATGATTATGGGTTTTATACCCAATAGGGTTTAAAAAACAGTTAGTCGTAAGTTTCCAAAGCATAGTATCGCGAGTTCAGTGCATTTCCGCAGTCATATCCTAAAAGCTTTCATCCAAGAAGTTTTCACTTCGAAAAGATATAAAAACTCATTAGTAACTTACCGCACTCTTCTCTGAGGTACTCCGCGTAGGTCTAGACGGCGCAGGCGCAGCCGCACTCGTCGCCAGCAACATGAACACGAGTCCTACCACGGCCAGAGATCGCACGTGCACTCCCATTGTCCTCCCGAACGCATCCGCGCACTCCTTGTCCCTCACACATTTAAATTTCAAATCGGCGGCACGGTTTACACCATAACAGTCCACCCTCCTAATCGATCCTTTCCCATATTCGTCATCCTTCTTATGCATCTCACACGCGATCAAGCACCGAATTTCGATTTGGCATTTCAAACTACTAACTAGATCAGTCGAAATTACGTCTAAATCATTGGAATGATTGTCATCGTTTAAAAAAGTGTTCACATTCGTTTTCGTGTCGTATGTTTCGCGTTTGCTTCCCATTGTTATTGTTCTTTATTTTGTTTTTGATTTGTTTACGCTTCGAAGCATTACTGTTTGTCTATTGATGTGCTTCTAAGCATGCATTGGACGTTGTGCGGTTTGCTCATCCAGAGCTACAGCATAGAGCACTTTATCGGGACGCTTCCTGTTACCGTGTTCCAGATTAATTTCTCTGCGGGACGGGATGCTGATATCGAGCGACGTGGGCGGCGCACTGTTTGCTTTAAACTTAAAATATTCTTGTATGCACAAGATATCGGAGCGATTTTCTGCAACAAAAAGATAAGTTATGATGAATGTAAACTGATAAGCAGCGAACACAAAGAAGTTTGTTATGGAGTTTAAGAGTCAGCCTTTGTTTATAGTGAGCTGAATCTTGATCTACTTTGTTCTAAACGTTATCATGTTACTTCGGAGAAAAAGCGTTTTAACAACTAGATATTTGCTTTATATTATCTACATGTACATCACTAATATAATTTTTATAAGTTCTAAGTAGTGTAAATGCCTATTATGCATATATAGGTATCTACTTGCAAATCTTATTGGCTATTATTTATAAGTATAATTTATCCTTATTATGGAAAATGAAAATGTACCTGCTACTTTTCACTTTTATTTTCACAGTTATTATAATGTAATTATAAATATTATTATTTTCCCTAAAAACCAGAACATTTCCTTTTATACCTTGAATGATAACGTAAAATTTAAAATTTTGAAAAACCCCCGATTGTCATGTAATTATTTATTAATTACACTTTCGATCAAGTTTCATTCGGTTACTCTTACCCACTTTCACCCCCCACAACTTTTAAACGGCTCAACCGATTTTCATCAAACGTGTCTAAGAACACTCGCGCATAAGTCACCTTAAATAAAAAAAAAAACTAAATTGAAATCGCTTCTTCCGTTCGGGAGTTATGGTGCCATATACAGACTGACAGACAGACAGACACGCCAAACTTACAACACCCGTCTTTTTGAGCCAGGTATTTATTGATATCAACATTCTATAACAATAACGATGAATATAAATAATTAAATAAATAAATAAATATACTTAAACAATACACAACACTATCTAGCCCCAAAGTAAGCATACAGAGCAGCTTGTGTTATGGGTACTAAGATAGTTGATATTATAATATTCATATACATTTATATACTACATATAAATACTTATATAATGTATAAATACACACAGACACTGGAAAATCCCATGCTCATCACACGAATATTTTCCAGTTGTGGGAATCGAACCCACGGCCGTGGATGCAGAAAGCAGGGTCACTACCCACTGCGCCATGCGGCCGTCAGTTAATTGCAGAGACAGTAAAATGATAACTTGAAGGGTATCCACGCATAAATCTTCATTTGTGATAACGAACTCACAGAAATAATATATTCTCAATGCGTTATTATAACATACTCTCGTAACGTTGCAATAAATAAGAAATGAATAATTCAATTATCAATTTATATATATAGGGTACATAAGTCACATGAGGGCGCATGATCGAAGCCCGCATGTAATGTGACAGAGTCTCCAGTCGCTGTTGCCGAATCGGCAAAGACGAGACGACGACGACTTTCTCCGCAAATAGTGAATGGGAGCATCTCCAACTGAATAAACACTCATATCTTATTTAGAAATGTCAATACTTGCAAACCGCTTCAATATAAAATTGCGATAGGTATACATTATTTATTCAAGAACTATTCATCCAAGAACCATTTAAAAATACAAAATCTTATACGCTCTTTTTAACGTAACTATAATAATATACTAGTATGGTAACCTCGTAGTCTCTTCCATTTTCATTTGGTTTTTATAAGTACTTTAATAGAGATTATAACTTAAATTACCGATAGAGAGATAACGTACCACTAACTACATTATTCTGCGTGATCAAATTAGAAATGATTAGATCCGCAGAAGAACCAAAGTCACTGACATAGCTCAGCGACTCGCGAAGCTGAAGTGGCAATGGGCAGGCCACATGGTTCGAAGAGCCGATGGACGTTGAGGTTCCAAGGTGATAGAATGGCGACCGCGCACCGGAAAGCGTAGTGTTGATCGACCCCCCACTAGGTGGCCCGAAGATATCAAGCGGGTTGCTGGGAGCCGCTTGATGCTAGCGGCTCGAGACCGTTTTGTTTGGAAGTCCATGCAAGAGACCTATTGTCCAGCAGTGGACGTCCATCGGCTGATAATGATGAACTACATTATTAAACAAAATGAAATTTCATTCAGATAAACACAATTACACGCACTGTTCAAATAGTGCGTGTAATTGTGTTTATCTAAATGAAATACAATTAAGCTTTCAAATTAAGATTTTAAAAGAAACGCAGTAGCTTTGTTTGATACCATTTCAACTATGCAAATAGCGGCAATGTGGATTTCTTCAAAGCTTAATATAAAAGCTAATCTAGACGGGAGCGACGATAATCAACACTGGTTGACAAACACTTGATGGGCAGAAATACAGTTAATTCCACTGATTATTATCAATAGAAAACACCGTTAGCCGTGTTTGCAAACAGTTATAGTCGCGGAGCTAGTATTCAGATTTAGTATCACACTTTTTAACCTAAATCTGATTTATTTTATATTATAACAAGCAAAGATCATCCGCATGGAAAACACTTATAAATAAACAGTTTGTCCTCCTTTAAAGAAACTCATAATAAGTAGTCATATATACAAAAATAATTGTCACAATTTGACAAATATTAGCGCTTTTAAATAGTATGTACAAATAACTTTTCCCTATTAGAATATTAGTATAGGTAGACCATACTTTAAACCAGTAATTCCTAAAGTGGTATATGACAACCTGCAAGGGGTCTACGTCAGCGAAAAAAAATTTGGGGGTCTATGAAATGAAAATGGAGGTCCACGATAGTGAATCTCAACACATACACTGATAGTACCTATTTACTTCCATCATACTATCTTATAATATCAAAACATATACATTATTTATATAATAAAAATTTTAATAAAAAAAATACAACCGACTTCAAAACCTAAAAACGTACCCATTAAACTAAAAAGCGAAAAATAACATCATAATATGTTCTACCTGCTGATCAGTATGAAGGCGGTGCTAAGCCGGTGATGTATTAATTCAAGCCATGTTATAGATTTAGATTTTGCAGACAGTGTTGTTTCATTGTGGTCCTGTCAGAAATGGCTTAAATCAAGACAACACCGGCTAAGCACCGCCTTTTTTGTAAAAAATTGTGTAAGTTGTAGGATGTTGATATTCGCTTTGTGGTCGCAATACATTTTGAACTTGTAAAAACCTGAGAAAATAAAAACTTTACTTTAAGTTGTTCACACTAAACTTCACTACAGTTATAAATTTACAAGAAATCAATATCAGGTAGCAAATAAAATACGTACAGTACCTAATCTAGACTACATTTTATGTATTTAGGTGAGTCCTATCTGTAAGAACTCCGCGGGGAAATTTGTTTATACAACGGAAATAAGACGCGCTAGTTGTAAATAGAGAAGTAAAATGAAACGGTCTGCAAGTCTATATTACTATGCTAAAATAAAATTATAATTTATTACGTAATCTACACCCACTTACTTACACACTGAACTTTCAATATTAATTTAATAAATTAAGATCTAAACAAATTAATAATAATATATATAAGCGAAAGTTTGGATCTATGGATGAAAATTTACTGCTAAATTACGGCCTGACGCCAGAAACTTTACACGGAAATAAATTAAATAACTTTAAAATATACCGAAAATCATCTTTTTTATATACTAATACCTACTATATTAGTACCTCACAAAATGACCCATCAGCTCTTGAACTATTTATTTCGTGTCAGCATTCAGTTTTGATTTATTACAGTTACATTGAGCCTATTGGTTTTTATTTGCTCTGCAAAACGTTAACGTCTGTTTCCTAGTCCATCACATAAATTATCAGTTAAACAGCTCAAATGGATGAATTAAACGAGTATGAATTGGCGCCAACGTCACGTGCATGTCAACTATCGTGATCATACAATATAGTGCAGGAGCTGGGGAACGATTTTACACCAGATTACTATCAAGATTGAAGATTGAAAAGTGCATTTTAAGAAATTAAATATCACGTGTCTCAATCGGTGAAGGAAAACATCGTGAGGAAACCTGCATACCAGAGAATTATCTTATTCTCCGCGTGTGTGAAGTCTGCCAATCCGCATTGGGCCAGCGTGGTGGACTATTGGCCTAACCCCTCATTCTGAGAGGAAACTCGAGCTCAGCAGTGAGCCGAATATGGGTTGATGACGACGAATATCAACATAATTTTCCGAGAATAGCTTCATTAACACTTATTCCAACAATAATTCATCAGCGTAGAACCGGGACAACCATTTAATTAACAGGACAATATTCGACACCTCTCGGTTTCACTTGCGTAGTTCCCGTTCCCGTTTTCTAGTGGCAAAAGAATACTCAAAATTGGTACAGTACGAGTTACGACAAAGTAAAATATCAAAGTTTAAAGCTTAAAATTAGGAGTACAATTTATTTTAAGACAACGTTGCAAAAGTGTTTACCATAGGTACGAGTATATTAACTAGTTCTTTAACAATCGTCGTATCAACCCATATACGGCTCACTGCTGAGCTCGAGTCTCCTCTCAGAAAGAGAGGGGGGGTTAGGCCAATAGTCCACCACGCTGGCCCAATGCGGATTGACAGACTTCACACACGCAGAGAATTAAGAAATTCTCTGGCGTGCAGGTTTCCTCACGATGTTTTCCTTCACCGTTTCAGACACGTGATATTTAATTTCTTAAAATGCACACAACTGAAAAGTTGGAGGTGCATGTCCCGGGCCGGATTCGAACCCGCACCCTCCGGAATTGGAGGCAGAGGTCATATCCACTGGGCTATCACGTCTTTGTGACTTGATTCTTGACTTGAATGTTACCTTTTGACGTTGATTCTTTAGCAGGCACATACTAAAACCGTAAAGCTTATTGAGTTATTTATCATTATGGAAAATGATTTTTACAGGATTGAACAAATCGAAAAAATCCGTATATCGCAGCGTCCCATAGAACGTAATAAACAAAACAAATATTCTTAAACACCGATTCAATTTAATGCCGAAATCTCTAAGCAATTTCCGCGTGTTGCTCAAATTACGTGAAATAATAAAGAGGGTGGTTGTTTATTCAATAAGGGGATTGTTTTCGTTGTTATGTCTTTGAATGGTTTAAGCTATTCAAATTTCTGAGCATATAAAGATCGAAAAAAAGGTCGATAAGGTAAATCGATATAAGTAGGTAGTCTTTTTGTATGTAAATTAAACAAGTAATGTCAATCGTCAATAGCTTCATGGTAAATCGTTGGACTCAATAGAGCGAGGTCATGAGTTCAATCCCCGCCCGATGGGCTATTTATTGTCGTAAACACTCCTAACAATCTTTACGACTAATTGGAATTGGAACTGACATTATTATATTTAAAAGTTATGGCTAATATTCTTTAAAAAAATAATACTTGACGGCCCATTGAAATGGTCTACCTCTAAAGCATATTGCTTGCTCTCCAAGTTGGCCAACATGATCGCCAACATGCTAGCGAACATGGTTGCCTATTAAAAGTATGGAGGTTTCGAAGCAACTACAATATTGGCCAACGTGAAGAACGTATTGGCCAACGTATTGGTCAACGTACTAGCCAACATGTAACTTAAAGAGAGGGCTCATAACAAACAAAAAGACCATGCTTTTTCATTCGCAGACCATGCTAGGAACATACCGGCAACTATAGCCTGCAAATTAGAACTTGGTCTTACATCCATTGCACGATAGATTCTTCTAGAAGAAGACAATAACAGAAGAAGAATACTCAATCAAAAGAGCACAGGAAAAACGTTTTCCTCTTGAAGATACGCTGTTCCTTTAGATCTGTTGAAATGTTATTGTTTTTGTTGTTAAATTTTAATAATATTATAAATTAATTATATTTTATTTGACTATTTATTTTTATATATGGGAAAGGTCATTCATCACGAAATCTCGAAAACTCGATTGATGTAGGTACAACGCTGATATTTGGCAGGGGCCTAGTTTATAGTTAGTAGGTATCCACTAAAAACGGATTTTGCGATATGGCCGGATTAAAGAGGTCTAAGTGCGGACGAACTCGCGGGCGTCTGCTAGTATTTCATACTTGTTACACCTTTTTCTACCTTACCTAATATTGCATGACCAAATCTAAGTTAATAATGAGTATTCCAATATTTAGGTTTGAGCAAGTTTAAATTAGGTATAAAATATTAAAATAGTTAGGCTTCATTAATATTCGTAAAGTTAGTTTCTTATAGAAAAGTTTTATTTTAAAAAAACAAAAAATCAAAAATTCATTTATTTCAAGTAGGCTCAGTATACAAGCACTTTTGATACGTCAGTTAACTATTTGTAAAGATTCTACCACCGGTTCGGAAGGCAGATTCTGCTGAGAAGAAACCGGCAAGAAACTCAACAGTTGCTCTTTTTTAAAAAAAATCATACAATAATATTATAATTACAATTTATGAGAACATTACAATTTCTTATAGTTTTACTTCCTGTGTGAAGGTGGAAGCTGATCCAACGGCCTCCAAGCAACTTTGTCATTAAGGAACTCATCGATGGTGTAGTCTCTCGACTAAGCAAATGTTTTTTAACACATTGCTTAAAGTTATGCATTGGCAGGTCCATCACAGTCTTGAGGATCTTGTTATAGAAGAGTACACCCAAACCTACAAAAGATTTTTTTACTCTTTGGAGACGATATGCAGAAATAACTAACTTATGCCCGTGTCTAGTAAGACGTGGGTTTAGAACTCCTTTGCGTTTGTACAAATTAATATTTTGTCTTACATAGATTATGCTATATATATATATATTGACAGGCTACTGTTAGTATACCTATTTCTTTAAACTTTTGACAAAGGGACTCGCGTGATTTTAATTTATATATTGCACGAACTGCTCTTTTCTGAAGTACAAATATGGAATGTATATCAGCAGCCTTGAAGCCTTGAAGAAGTTATTGCTACTAACTTACTCATACCTACTTATTATTTTATCTTTATTATCTCTAACGTTAAAATACTAAATATACATAAGTCTGAGTCGAGCTTTCGAAATTATTAAGCACTGAACTCAATCTACTTTTCTATTTATAAATGAACGCTGATTCAATTAAAGCTTCGGTTTAGTACTCACGACTGAAGAAAATAAATACTGACTTGGAAGAAAAACAGAGAGTATTCTACGAGTCACGCTGAAAAATATGAACGAACTTGTTCATATTGTTGTTTTTAAAGTTATACTTAGACTATTTTCATTCAAATCACTCTAAATAACTCAAAAGGCAAAAGGTTATTAGTACCTAAATAAATCAATTAATTCAATACTAACGACTAGAGAAAATAAATACTGACTTGGAAGAAAAACACGCTAACGAATATACGAGTCACGCTGGAAAAATATGAGTTCATGAAAAAATATGAACAACTTGTTCATAATATTTTTGTCTAAGGCCTTATTCGCACGAGAGCTTTTTTAACAGACGTTGAAAAAGCGTTTAAATACAACAAATGTATTCCGAAGTATAAGTTATTTACCCGAATGTATCAGAAAAATCAATATATTCAAACCTAGTCATCATCCTAATTGAAAATGCAATTCTGCTCCATAAAAAAGCGCCGTGTTTTAAAAATGAGATTACAAAATTTCAATTTCTATTAAAAATCTTTTATCGTAATTAGAAATTCATACAGGTTTAGCTTCCTTACATTAAATGTGACATTTTTTAATAAATGAACTATAAACATAAACGCACAAATAACAAAGATTAGTAATTTTGTTTGAACACACATACAAATCTAACGATCATTACATTACCTACGACGTCATTAGTTTGTGCCATTTTGTATGGGGCGTTTTTCAGGGATCCGCGGCAGCACCGCAAATCTGACACTTTAGATCCCTGTAGCTTCGCAGATACCCTGTTTCTTTTACGAAATTGCTTTACTATTAGCATACTCTTCACTTATATACTTTTTTTTATTTTTTTATGCTGTACAAGTTAGCCCGTGATTACAATCTCACCTGATGGTAAGTGATGATGTAGTCTAAGATGTAAGCGGGCTACCTTGTTAGGAGGAGGATGGAAATCCACACCCCTTTCGGTTTGTACACGGCATCGTACCGGAACGCTAAATCGCTTGGCGGTACGTCTTTATCGGTAGGGTTGTAACTAGCCACGGCCGAAGCCTCCCACCAGCCAAATTTAAAAAACTGTCGTCATCCCTATTTTGGGCGTTGAAAATAGATCTTCAATCAAAATTTTAATAACCCAGAAAATAATACTGACAAATCAAAATAATGAATTCAAGTACAACGTAGAAGCTATAGCCGTGATAGCCCAGTGAATATAACCTCTGCTTCGATTCCGGAGGGCGTAAGTTTGAATCCGGTCCGGGGCATGCACCACCAACTTTTCAGTTGCATGCATTTTAAGAAATTAAATATCACGTGTCTCATAGGGTGAAGAAAACATCGTGAGGAAACCTGCATACCAGAAAATTTTCTTAATTCTTTGTGTGTGTGAAGTCTACCATTCTGCATTGGGCCAGCGTGGTGGACTATTTGCCTAACCCCTCTTATTCTGCGAGGAGACTAGAGTTCAGCAGTAAGCCGAATATGGGTTGATGATGATGTAGAAGCTATGCCTACTTGGTTTTGTCATACTCGTAAAATAAGGCATATAAAATATAATGAAACAGATACGTCCCACGTAATATGTTTGAGAACGACTATCATACTCTGATAATAATTTGTAACGATTTTGTCATTTATTGAACTAGCAGACAATCGCGACTTGGTCTACGTGAAATTGAAATATCACAAATTTCTGGGGAACCGTGGATTTTTCCGGGATAAAAAGTTGACTGTTGTCCAATAACTTCCTCTATCTTCCAGTGAAAGTCCTATTAATTCGGTTCAGTTACAAAGATTATCCCGGACACGAGAAAGACAAACAGATAATAATGTTAAAAGCGCTTGTTAGTGTTAGTATCGTGTAAATATTGGTCGAGTTGTTTTATGTTCCAGGGTCCACTCAATATTCGCTGACGACCCACCGGTGGTTCTCGATCCACACTTTGGGAATCCCTGACCTGAACCACCTGACCTGATAGCACTCTTATCTATTGGTAAAAATGATAATCAATCGTTTTAAAGTTCATCGCACAGACGTTATACTTAAGCTTCGTTTTGTTGTTATTTTACAATAGTGGATGCCCACGACGTCGTCCGCCCTTAGACCTTCTCCGACCCTCTCGCAAATTCTCTCGTTCTTAGTGGATGTCTACTACCTATGAACCACCTCCCTGCCAAATTTCAAATTTGCACGTTAATCGGCTTACGAGATATTGTGATGACCGTTCGCATTTATATATTAAGATTACATATTAAGCTTAAAATGCTGTTTCACAGAATATAATGAGTTGCTAACTTAAAATTCAGTAACGTAGTCAAGTCGTGAGCACGATCCAATGAACTACGTAGAAAAGTCGATTAGCCAGAAGGAGACCTGCGATGGCCAGATCACCCTCATTTTATAAAAACAAAATTGTCTGAAGATTGGGCTGAAACCATGTCACACCATGTAAGCGAGCACGAGACAGGAGGTTTCAAGTCAAGTCAAGTCCCGCACCTATATAGCGTTTCTTTTTTATATTTTCTACTGGATTTCATGAGAATGATATCCGCAATATAAGCCATCATAGCTTATGATAGCGGAGGGTGCAGGTTCAAATTCGTTCCGGGGCATGCACCAACTTTTCAATTGTGTGCATTTCATGAAATCAAATATCACGTATCTCAAACGGTGTAGGAAAAACATCGTGAGGAAACCACCATACCTGAGAATTTTCTTAATTCTCTACGTATGTGAAGTCTGCCAATCCGCATGGCCATAACCACTCTTATTCTGAGAGGAAACTCGTGCTCAGCAGTGAGCCGAGTATGGGTTGATAAATAAATATAAATGTCCGCAGTCGTCAAACACTTAGTTTCGTAGCAAGACCCCTAAAGTTGATCTTAAATAGGGTTTGCTATGAAACTGGCTGACACATTTTGAGCTTTTATAAAATGTGGGAGGTCTGACCAGAACAGACTCTAGAAGTACCTACTTCAATTGAGTGATTCTAATCCAATACTATGGGTACTTCAATTTAGTATTTTATTAGCTGACGCCTGCGACTTTGTTACTATTTTTTACCCATAGCTTTATACATAATTATTTTGAAAGAATTTGTCATATTCTATGAAACCTATTCTTATTTCCGTCTAATTAGTAGTAAAGTCCAACGGGCGGGAACTGAACCTGTTATACATCTCGGTGTTGAGTCGAGACACTTAAGGATACAGCTATTGAGACTTAACATGAGATTTTAATAAGACAAAGCCTATTTTAATCAAGGCTTAACTTAACTTTAAAAACCTAGTAGGTACCTCGGTTGTTTCAGAGATTTGCATGAACAAACATACAAAACACAAATATGAAAAAATATGTAATTTGTGCTTGGAGCGTATTCTATTAATTAAATTTTAAATTTAATTTAATTTCTTGAATTTAAAACTTTGAACAGAGACTTGCGTTTTATAAACTTACTAGCTGACGCCACGGTTTCACCCGCGTAGTTGTCGTTCCAGTAGAAATACGGGGATAATATATAGCCTATAGCCTTCCTCTATAAATGTGTTATCTAACACTGAAAGAGTTTTTCAAATCGGACCAGTAGTTCCTGAGATTAGCGCGTTCAACCAAACAAACAAACGAACTCTTCAGCTTTATAATATTAGTATAGATATAGCAAAGTCTGTTTGTAGGTGATTTCGATATTAAAAATATAAAGTAAGCAAATAATTGTAATTGTAAAGTAAACAAAAACGAAAAAAAAACAGATCAATTCACTTACGTTTTCTCAAATCGCTCAACAAAATTTGTCTCAAAAGAAAAGCACGGAAACAAAACAACTCCCCCTAGCGAGCTTCCTTTCGCTTTCATACGACAGAGAGAACAAACATCCACAGAGACACTGAAAGCACTGCTCTACAAAACTTTACACTGAATATTTATTCGGTAATAAAATTGCATTATTGTTTCATGTCGTAATATAACATACGTGCACACTACATTGGTGTAATAAAGAAATTTGTACGTGTTTGTTGTAAAATTCACTTTTCATTTATTTTGTCGTGTTCGTGAGCAAAAATAAAAGTGACCATGAGCAAATGCGCGGCGCACGCCCGCCGCGACCACGCGCGATTGTCTACTAAACTTCGACTCGACATGAACTTCGGGTGAACGTAACTGCTTTAGGGCGCACTAGGGCTGTCGACGGTGATTCAGAAATGAGTGTACTTCAGACGAATTGCCAAAAACACCGCTACCATATAGGTGCGAACGTTAATAATACAATAACATACAAACAAGCAGGATGCTTATTATCTAAGCGGAAAAACAATAACTTAGTGATTTACAATAATCGTTAATCACAGATAAGGGTCACATAAAACTCATCATTTCCTATTAGGTGTGAATTTTGTCATAATCGGGTAATTGTTGTTTTCTAGGAATGACAATAAAATGATTAATGTAATAAGATCACTTGGCCAATGCAAGTAAGTATAAACAAAATCGTTGGCAATCTATGCTTGATAAAAAGTCTCTACCTAATCGTATCTATAATATTCTCTTTACTTTTTATGTCTTATGTATTAAATTAAATATTATTTAAAAATTTTTTTTTTATATTATTTTTAAATGACGAATAACCCTTCCCCTGAACTAGTATTAGAAATTGTGTTAAGACTAATAGTCCTGATCCATGTCCTTTTATAGTTGTGTTCGATCTCATAACCGTATTGTAACTCCACAGTTATTGAGCTATTCTATTTTATTTACAGATAACGAATATAAAATTACCAGAAATTACATAATTATACTGTTATATGAGCTTTTTAGCGATGAGCTTTTTTATTACTAAATGTGGCAACCCTATGGCTAGTGCATGCGCCTCAGCGTCACGAGCCACGTGTGTGTGTGGCGCTTCTGGGTTATTATTGGCGCACAATGAAGTGTGGGGCAATTTGGGCCGATTTTTTTTTCGGTTTAACGTCGCTTTGTTTAGTACTTCAAGCTTCTGTTATACCAGCAGTAGACAATCTAACTTGATTGGCAAATGTTTCTAAAGTAACAGACGTCCCAACTTTTCAACCGACCCTAATAATATTTAGGTCTGTCCTGTTACGATCTTACATGTTAATTAATTACGATGTAGGTGTATTATTTATTATTTTTGATGATTTGGTATCATTATCGATCATCATCATCATCAACTTAAACTCTAAATATAATCTTCACAATAGTGTAAAAGTAGTAGTAGTGGACTAATCAGTTGTGGGTTTTATGAACTGATCGGTTATGGGTAAAAATGTTTTTCTGGAACAAAAGAAACCCCAGGTTATAATTTTTATAATTTAACCAATCAAAAATAAATAAAAAAATAGACTAAACTCAATGTACGTGTGTAATAATTACCTACATATTTACTATTCTTTCATAATTACATTTACTCTTTTAAGTTCGACTTGTTACCGAGTTGGCACGTCTGTTTGGAGCCTAATAATCTATGAACTTCGTGAACCACAAAATTAGAGGTAAACACATGTAAAACAGAAGTTATGCTTGAATGCAAGCAATTAACGCATCACCTTCCAAAATGTCTGTGAACGGGCGCTTTGTATTTATTAACTAGCGGACGTCTGCGACTTTGTCTGCGTGAAATTCACTTTTTCACAAATCCTGCAGGAATAATAGACTTTTTCGACATAAAAAGTAGCCTATGTGTTACACAATAACCTCCTCTATCTATCTACCAGTGAAGTCTTGTTAAAACTGTTCCTGGAAAAACAGACAGACAGACTAAAATTAAATAAATGTTGTTTTGGTGTTGTGTAAATAACTATAAGCACTTGATATGATACTTACAGTTATTTTGAAATCACAGACAGACACTTCTATTTTATTTTATATCTTTATTGATGTTCTATTTTTTAGTTAGCCGCTGTTTGTTTGGAAGTCCATGCAAGAGGCCTATGTCCAGCTGTGGACGTCCATCGACTGTTAATGATGATGATG
The DNA here is from genome assembly GCF_947172395.1 of Bicyclus anynana. NCBI lineage: Eukaryota > Metazoa > Arthropoda > Insecta > Lepidoptera > Nymphalidae > Bicyclus > Bicyclus anynana. Next base: position 5,432,649 of record NC_069096.1, on the reverse strand, counting down.
ATGATTGTTTTGGTCCTTAAAGTTTTATAAATATATCAGAATGATAGAAACTCAATATTTTTGTTTGGGTACACAAGGATTTGAGATAAGACCGACCACGTTGCTCGGATTGATTCAGAATTAGAATGGCGATCGCAAAATAATGTTTAATTCCCCAGCCGGTGTGAAGCTCCCAATCTCTGAATGTACTATACAGGGTGCTGGGGAGTATTTCCCATAACTTCAAGGTGTTAACAAGTCCACTTATAGGAGCCGAGCTGAATAACTAACATTATTTTAACTAAAAAAAATAAAAACTTTTTATGTTTTCATAGAAATTCAAATAATTCCGTCTATCCATGTAACACACGCCTTTATCTATCCTTACATTTTAAAATTTTAAAGTTTGGCTACGTCATAATTATAAGGATGCGTACAAAGGGCACATTTTAAGATCTATTTACAAAAGAAATATATACTCGTACTCCAAAAATATACATTTTAGAACACGTGTTCTTTGAACATTTTTAATTAATTTTCGGTAAAGAATATAAGCTCAGAATTATGGGAAATACTCCCCAGCACCCTGTATAACATTCAATGGTACAGACACCTTAATGAAATAAACTACATAATTAACTTTCTTTTGCTTGGCAGTTTTTTTAGTTTATATTACATTATCGCATCAGATATTCTCTAGACTACCTGTTACCCACTATAGCACTTAGAAGACGGTAGGTGAAGGAACTTAGTAGACTTCCGAACTGGAAGGTCAGCCTTAACAACCTGAGTTCGCTTGGCTTAAAATAAACAAGTAATTTATGAAAATTGAAGCAAGTCCATTCTCCGTAGTTCCCTTGAGCGCCGTCTAGACTCCCTGCTTAGCTTATAGCTAATCTTCACACATAGGTTAATAAAGCTCATAATGCTGCCCAATATAAGACTTGATTTATACACTTCACTGGATTTACCATTTGTATATTCTATTCTATGATAGTTAAGTAAATTGTTTTTGTAACACATTTGCTCGTAAAGTATCTCTTATTTCACCAATTTCAGTATTGTAATGTATCTCATTACGCACATGTGCTGTAATGTAGTTTAAGACGTTAATCATCCGTCTAAAAACGAATGGTACTTTTTTAAAGTCTTAGCAAAGAGTTTTTATGGCAGATCTACATTTTATGAATAAAATTAACTTTGTGAGATAAAAAATGATAAAAAAACATTTAATTCTTTAATTTTAATAATTTTGACAATAAATGTTAACCATTTATCTGTATCAAAAATACAAAAATATTAATTTACTAATTATTAATAATACTTTTTTACTACTATTTTTGGTGCATTTGTCTAAAAAAAACAAACGCTGGTGTGTTCGTTATCTGTGTGTCAAAAATAACAAGCGTATCTAAATGTAATCGGAAAACAGGCAAAGATGCAAACTAATGTTCAGTTAGTGTGTGTTTCCTCGCAAATGTCAAAAATAAATGTGCTTTGATAATTACAGGCTCTGCTTCCTTACTATAGCTCTCGCCTAGGCTCGAGCTGCAACATCGCTTCGGCTGTAATTTTCAACTTAACGCACTTCATAATGTACTATTATACACACAGGTACACTGCATCTGAATACTACACACTGAATATGACTTGCTTGTTGTTGCCATATTTGTATGGTTCCGAGTCTTGGTCGCTAACTATGAGCCTCATAAGACGGGTCAGAATTACATAGAGGGCGATGGAATGAGCTATGCCCGCGTCGCATCTCTGCGTGATCGAATCAGAAATGAGGAGATCGACAGAAGAACCAATGTCACCGACATAGCTCAGCGAGTCGCGAAACTGAAGTGGCAATGGGCGGGGCATATAATTCGAAGAGCCGATGGACGTTCGGGTCCCAAGGTGCTGGAATGGCGACCCCGCACTAGAAAGCGCCTTTTTGTTGGGCCAAGTCTGGCTGGTGGGAGGCGTCGGCCGTGGCTAGTTACCACCCTATCGACAAACACGTACTGCCAAACGATCGAAAAAATCGTTTTGCGTTTCTTTTATTATTTTATTTTTTTATTATATTATTTTATTTTCGGTTTCTACACGACATCATAAACTGAAAGGAGTGTGGATTTCATCCTAATACTAACAAGTTAGCCTGCATCCATCTTGGATTGCATAATCACTTACCATCAGGTGAGATTGTAGTCAAAGACTAACTTGTAGAGAATAGTCGAACCCCACCAGGTCGGTGGCTCAGAATCGTGATGTTTGGAAGTAGGTACTTACGAAAGGCCTATGTCCTGCAGTAGATGCCCATCGGCTGATATGATGATGACTTGTTTCGTAAGATTGGTCGTTGACAACCCTCAAAGAACACTATACCAGTAACAAGTATGTGGAAATGCCCATAATCGACTTACAAGACTAACATCGAAGTGAATTAACTTCCAGTTTTGGTGTTCGCCTTTTACGTGGACTTACTATGATTAAGTGTTATTGTTCTAAGGCCTACCGGTTGTCCAAACTTAGTCAATTATGCTACACTACCGCATTACGTCGTTTCTATAGCTTCTAGAAATAAATTCAATAGATATTTCCCTATGCAAAAATGCACTCTCAAGTATACAATCGATTAATAATATAATCGATCTTTAAGACGGAATTATATTTACTGACGTATGGTGTCGTGACGCATCAGAACAGAATCGGTATCATACATCAAAACTTAGACATACAAAATATCAAAATATTAATTTGTACAAACGAAAAGGAGATTTAAACCCACGTCTTACTAGACACGGGCATAAGTTAGTTATTTCTGCATATCGTCTCCAAAGAGTAAAAAAATCTTTTGTAGGTTTGGATGTAATCTTCTATAACAAGATCCCTTAAGACTGTGATGGACCTGCCAATGCACAGGTTTAAGCAATGTGTTAAAAAAACATTTGCTTAGTCGAGGTTACTATACCATTGATGAGTTCCTTAATGATAAAGATGCTTGGAGGCCGTTGGATCAGCTTCCACCTTCACACAGGAAGTAAAACTATAAGAAATTGTAATGTTGTCATCAATTGTAAATTATAATATTATTGTATGATTATTTTTAAAGAGCAACTGTTGAGTTACTTGCCGGTTTCTTCTCAGCAAAATCTGCCTTCCGAACCGGTGGTAGAATCTTTACAAATAGTCAACTGACGTATCAAAAGTGCTTGTAAACTGAGCCTACTTGAAATAAATGAATTTTGAATTTTGACATTTTGTATGCGACACGTCAGAAGCCATCTTGACATGTCACAACACATACTCGTAAGTGTAAACGTTGCCATACAAAATGTATGATACCGATGCTGTTCAGATGCGTCACGACAAAACATGTCAGACAAATATAATTGAGCCTTTAGTTAGAGCATCAGTGGTGTTATGTTATACATATAATTTACAAAAGATTTTTTTTTCTTTAACTAAATAAGACTTATGAAGTTAAAAGATGACATTGTTTAAAATTCTGAACATATTATTTACCAGCGTTTTCTTTGCAGCATCCTACCGAAACACTTTTTTAATTTACAAAATATTTAATCCAAAATTGTGATAACTTGGTTGCTGACTGTGGCCCTCATAAAAAGGCTCGTAGTTACTCAGCGGGCGAATGGTGCGAACTATACTTGGAGTTTCTCTGCGAGAACGAATCAGGAATGAGGAGATCCGCAGAAAAACCAAATAACTCAGCGAGTCGCGAAGCTGAAGTGGCAATGGACAGGGCACATAGTTCGAAGAGCCGATGGACGTTAGGGTCCCAAGGTGCTGGAATGTAGACTCCGCACCGGAAAGCCACTTAGATGGTTATGAGAGAATCTAAGTTGTTTTGAGCAACTTCTTGTATGTTTCATGATTATCGACTTTTTTTAAGGGCCCACTAGACTAAGCCTGCGAATGAAAGAAAATTTTCCGAAGATTACCTTATGAGGTATAGTGCTTTTCTTTCTTCGGACTATGGCCCGACACAGGACTCGAACCCAGGACCTCGTGATCAAAAGTCACTGAGGCTAACCATATTTGCTTTGTATTGTATATTTGCTTTCATGGAGTTATTTAGATAAATAGATGATTAATTTTTTGAACATATTTTATACAGTTTGGTGACATTAAACTTCACATAAATGAGCTTGTGGGTTGCATTAATGAGACCAAAGCGATGAATAAACAACATAATGCAGGAAAATCCGTCCTCGACTACGCACTTGATGACAATAATTATATTTATTATTAATCCACAGTAACTTCTCGACATTAGACTGACGTCCGTCCTACTTTCATTTAAACATTTATTTGAATATGGTACAACTTATAAACTGAAGCGGAAGCGATTTCTTAATATTTATGGCGATCCATTTATTTAAAATATTGTAAAGATTTGGTGCAGTAGCATTATGAAATATGACCACAGATATGGTCTTAACATTACTATCGGATACGGATTAAATTCATTAAATATGAGTGTAAATTGGAATGTACCTAAAAGTTGTTATTTAATGAACAATAAAACTAGCATCATGAGGAAGAAAAAATTTTCTTGCTTGCTTGTGTAGTGTGATTTTCCAATAGTCTGGTTTATTTTTTTAAAACCACTACAAAGAAATGGGGAACAATTACAGGAGAATATGACAATAATTCGATTATGTCGAAATACCTCTTTTGCTTATAAAAACAACTTCTTTCGCTTTCCGTCTGAACGTCCATTTGCCACCCCTGTGGCCTAATTCACTATTTTGGTCTTTATTATCAACTTATTGAAGTGGACAACAAAGTGTCATCTACATACTATATGATATACATATACACCGTAAGTACCGCGTGACATTTGTAATTTGTATCATAATATGTGGATGACATTTTGTCAATTGATTTGTTTTTAATTTTGATGGGTTGATAATAAAAACCATAACAGGAAATAGGCCAGCAGATTACAATTCTCATAAGACATCACCAGTTTACTCCCCATTCAAAGCATTCATAAAGAAGTTTTAAACGAAACCGCCTCCCTCTCAACACTTGTACTACACTAACCTTTTAATTTTTGGTCGCAGATGAAGCAGTGACTAACACGGGAACAGACCTCTACCCAGCTCACTTCTTCCGAGTACTTGACCTACTGTCAGCCACCGTTACGTTTGATGACTAATGACAAGTCAATAGTTTTTGCGTGCTCAAGCAACGCGACGTGCGGAATTGGACTGTTGTTGCGTTTTTTGTACACAAAACAAGTTTGTATCATGTCACATACTGATGATTGAATTTTAATAGTCGTCACCTCCTATTGACACCAGTGTGCCTAGTGGGAGTTTTCAATATTTTCATACTGTTACTATCACGGTGACGTTTACGCAAATTTATATGGAATTGAAACAGTTGTGCAGTAGTAGTGCCACTAGATGGCGCTGTTTCAATTCCTTAGAAATTCGCGTTTACGTTACGTGATGGTAACAGTATCAAACTGCTAATAGGTCCTCTGATGATTGAATTTTAATAGTTGTCACCTCACGTTGACACCAGATGTTGGGTCTGATAGAAGTATGATAAAAGACGGTCTCTTAACTGGCAATCTAAAGAGGTGTCGTGACTAGCAGACTAATTTACTAAGTTTGACATTTTATTAGTTGTCATATTATAGTATTTTTGGCTGTTGGGAGGCTTCGGCCGTGGCTAGTTACCACCCTATCGACAAAGACGTACAGTCAAGCGATTTAGCGTTCTGGTAAGATGTCGTGTAAAAACCGAAAAGGGGTGTGGATTTTCATCCTCCTCCTAACAAGTTAGCCCGCTTCCATCTTAGACTGCAACATTACTTACCATCATGTGAGATTGTAGTCAATGGCTAACTTGTAAAGAATAAAAATAAATATAAGATTCTATGTAACAAATGTTATCCGGTTCCTACTGACAAACCTTCGTGGATATCATACAGTAGGTAGATGACATTTCTCAGATAATTTGAGGTTTACTTTAGTAGGTTGTTAATAAATACCAAATTTTGAAAAACATGCTGTTATTGTTTGCATCTGCAGGAAAACTTTATAAAAATACGATTTTAAAAAATAAGCTGATTAGATACACATTAAAAATTAATATTAGTAACGTAAATTAATATTTTTTATCTACACAATATCCCAACTAAGCAAGCAGTGAAGTACCTACTTATAACTAACATCCTTTATTAATCCGGAATCCGCAGAAAAAAATGGGTTTTTCAAGCCGACGTTGGTTAATTATTTACAAATTTAAAAAAAACTGTCTACATTAGTCAGCTAGAAATTTGTCACAGTTTTATAATACTAGCTAATGCAAATATACTTACTTGTAACTTTGGTAAAGTGCGTAAATATATTTAGTGACAAATAGGAAAATGTACAGGGGGATTTTTCGAAACCAATCATGAAGTAAAATGAGCTTACATCTGACGTAAATTAAAGTAGGCACCTATATATTGCCGTCAGCGTTGCGCAGTGGTTAGTGACCGTGCCTTGTACATCCATGGTCGTGGATTCGATTCCCAAAATTGAAAAATATTTGTGTGATGGGCATGGACACAGTAAATAAAGGATTTTTGCAAGTGTCTGGGTGGTTCATTTATATGTATGTACATATAAATATATGTATTTAATATTTGTAAGTATTTATTAGATTGCTATATTTATGTTATTTTATCATGTATCTTATTACCCATAACACAAGCTATTACGATTACTTAGGGTGCTAGAGAGCGGTCTAGCCCACAAAGTTAACATAGCTTGACTTTAATAAATGTATTTGGTCAAAATACATATGTTTTTTGTGTCAAAACACACAACTCTGTATGTGTATAGGAACAGGCCAAATATATATTTACTAGCTGACGCCACGCGGTTTAACCCGCGTGGTTCCCGTTTCCGTGGGAATATGGGAATAATATATAGTCTATAACCTTCCTCGATAAATGGGCTATCTAACACTGAAAGAATTTTTCAATTCAGACCAGTAGTTCCTGAGATTAGAGCGTTCAATCAAACGAACAAACAAACAAACAAACTCTTCATCTTTATAATATTAGTATAGATTTATTTTTAAATCGTCACTAGCGGACGCCCGCGACGTCGTTCGTCCTTACACCTCCGTAATCAGATAATCGCTTCCTTAAAATGACCTCAAACGTTTTTAGATTAAACCTTATTCTTAGAACTAACTGCGAGGCAAAAAATAGCAGACAACCTGACATTAGATATCTGGATTGATAAATGATTTGAAACGTGGGAATCAAAATGATTCAACAGAGTTATTTAACACTTTTTATTATAAAACTTGGGCTTGAAAATGTACAAATGGGAGCTTAGCATGTTTTTAGGGTTCCGCAATCAACAAAAATTCCTTGTAGTCAAATCAAATGGAGTGGGATGTCGTTGATTAGGTGTTTTAAAAAATATTGTGTGTTTACACCATTTAACAATGTAGTTTGAAAAATGTGCGTCCCCCTTCCTATATCTATTGATTTTTTTTATTCTTTACAAGTTAACCCTTGACTATAATCTCACCTGATGGTAAGTGCTGATGGAGTCTAAGATCGAAACGGGCTAATTTGTTAGGAGGAGGATGAAATTCCACACCCCTTTCGGTTTCTACACGACATTGTACCGGAAGGCTTAAATCACTTGGCGGTACGTCTTTGCTGGTAGGCAAATTATACATATACCTATGTAGTTACATATGCAGTTATAATAAATAATAATAATACTTTTATTTCAAACTTCAATAGGCTCATAGTTATGTTAGTAAAAATACAATGTGTTAGTAACTTATGAACTACTTAAGTATAGTAATATAACTTATTCTATTTCTAGTACTCGTAATATGTGTGTCACTGCCGCTCCAACCCATTTGACATGGAACAGCAGTAATTCACATATTTACAGTCCAACCTGCTCGCAATCATTGCTAGAATGCTGTTGGTGCCGCCCCGCACCCTGCGCACCAAGGATCCACAACGTTTGCGCATTGTGGCGTAAAAACAGTCAACACGCGCATCCGCGAACATCCCCGATGCGCTACAAAAGCGGGGCAACCCCATCAGCACCCTGAATGCGTTGTTATATTGTACACGGAGAGCGTTATAAGATTTTTGAGAGTATTTGGCCCACAGGCTGCACGTGTAGAAACTAGTGCAGTATGCTCTGAACAACGTAATTTTAACGGCATATGAACACCGCGCAAACCTGCGAGCCAGCATATTTGCTCTTACTGATAACGCCCTCCGTTCTCTCTCGATGTCAGTGTCGTCTCTAAGGTCAGGGGTCAACATGTGTCCGAGGTACTTGACTTTATTCACTCTCTCTAATGCTACGCGATTCAGCGAGATAGGTGGAAGGGTTAGATTTTTAGATGTTTTACCCTCTGCCTCAAAGACCATAACTACACTCTTTTTAGTGTTATAGGCAAGACCATGTTTCTCCACATAAGCCTCACATACAGCTATGAGCTTCCTGAGACCACAGATTGACGCACTCAACAGCACCATATCATCGGCGTAACTTATGTTATTTAAAGACACTCCATCTATGTAGCAGCCGGTTCTGGTGCTGCTGAGCTCGCCTAGCAAGTCATCCACGTACAGGTTGAATAGCGTAGGTGAGCTTAACCCCCCCTGCCTCACTCCGCACTCCAACCCATACGAGTCTGACAATGCGCCTGCCCACCGGACATTGTTGACCTGGTTTCTATACCAATATTTAAAAATGTTGGTGAGTTCTGGAGGTAGTTTTGCTTCCTCCATCTTTCGCCATAGGATGTCATAAGAAACCAGGTCAAATGCTTTAGACAAGTCCAGAAAACAGGCGTAAATCTGAGTCTTCCTCTTGGCATAGTATGTGACAGCATGCTTCAGCCCCAAAACAGCACTCTCAGTAGACAAACCATGTCGGAAACCAAATTGGTTGTCGTGTGGTCTAAAGAAATTATTTAAGTGAGAGTTAAGCATGCTGTCAAATACCTTCGCGATGACAGTAGCCAATGAGATGGGCCTATAGTTGGTTTTATCGGATAAGTCCCCGGTTTTGTTTTTCACTATAGGCACAACTATAGTACGCATCATCTCACTGGGCATGTAGCTGTGGCTAATACAAATGTTGTACAACATGGCCAAGACCCTCGGTAGATGTGGCCCAGCATGTTGTAGATGCTCGATGCTAAGACCATCATGGCCCGGGGATTTACCTCTGGTCATATGCTTGATAGTGCTTTCAATTTCTTTATACTTGAATTGTATCCCCACCACCCTGTCAGTCTCAACATCAGGCATCAAATGAGAGGGCCCCAATGGCGATTTTACAAAAAAGTGGTCCTTGAAAACATTGGAAATCGTTTCAGGGTCGCTCACGCCGCTGACGCTCACGGGTATAGAAGGCTTAGCATTTATTTTATTTGTATGCTTCCAAAAACCCCTAAAGTCATTTTTAGAATGATGTGAGGCCAGAATGTCCATTTTTATCTGTTCTTGGTGGTTTTGACACCATTTTAAACGTGCTTTGAAAATTCTTCTGGCCTCAGTCATCTCCGTATAAAACGGCCCACCAGCTGGTTTACCGTATGATACCCACAACAAAAATTTTTGTCTTGCCTTCCCGTGTGCTTCAGCTACATGCTTATTCCAGCCTATCACTTTGTTTTTAATTTTCCTCTTTCTTGGCTTTCTACTCATTACAGACGCTTCTCGAAGGGCCTGGACGATGTCGCTGTACAACTTTGTAATAGCAACCGTATGTTCTGGATTACTACAAGTACGATCACAGCAATCACAAAGCTCGTGTGGAAAGTCTATTAGTCTTAACCTAGTATGACATTCTCTCTGGTATGTGTATATCTGCTCTTGATTTCTGTCCCCCCATGTGACTTCATTCAGCGAGGTGTTAATAGCAGGTTTCTTTGGTATTAACCCATTTAAGTTGCATTCCACAACCAGAGGGAAATGGTCAGACCACAACACATCATACAACACATAAACATTTTGTACGCAAGCTAAAACGGATTTAGTCACAACGCAATGGTCAAGCCACCGCTTGGAGCCATGAACTTCGCTCACAAACGTGTATGTATCAGACATCAAACCTAACATATCCGTATCAATACAAGTCCATTCTTGCTCTATACAGAACTGAGAAAGTTCGCTATAAAACATTTCAGTTGGATGTGCATTATAGTCCCCTAATATATACACACAACTTTCACTATGAGTGTCAATAATCGCACTTACCGAGCTTAGTGTATCAGTAAAATCCGTTAAATTTGCCACTGAATCCGTAGGCATGTAAACGCTCATAATTATACACGATTTCTCCGGTAACACTATTCTTATAGCACAAATACGCGGATTATGACACTGCACCACAGACACATTTTGAAACACACTACGCCTCCATAACAGCGCGACCCCGCCGTGCGGACGACCGCGTAGGATGCCTGCAGCGGTATCCACCGCCGACACTCCTGTCGAGCTGAAATCTTCACTCAACGTGTCGAGGTAGGGCAAGTCTTCCTGTAGCAGCCATGTTTCTTGTAGCGCTATTATATCTGACGTCAAACAAAGTTCGCGTATACACTGTGCAGAGCGCTTCACACTCTTACAATTAAAGGTCACAAATTTACATGTTAGGCCTTTATCCATTAACACTTAGTAATTCATTCGTCACCACCTCTGATACAGGTGTTTCATTCGGGCGCTTGAGCTTAAAATGCACAAACCGTCGGAAAATAATTCCCTGTGGCCATAAATTCACATCTAGGTACAACGACAGCTTGCTCTGTGATACAAACAGCTTATATGCGTTGTGTTCACACTTTCGTTTAATTACTATTTTCTCTAAGTTATGTACACACTCGAAAAATATTAGGCCCTCTTGGATTTTATTATCTCTCTGGAGTAAATAATTATAAGCACTTGAGAAAACAGCTGTGATAGCCCAGTGGATATGACCTCTGCCTTCGATTCGGAGGGCGTAGGTTCGAATCCGGTCCGGGGCATGCACCTCCAACTTTTCAGTTGTGTGCATTTTATGAAATCAAATACCACGTGTCTCAAACGGTGAAGGAAAAACATCGTGAGGAAATCTGTATACCTGAGATTTTTTTTAATTTTCTACGAGTGTAGTCTGCCAATCCACATTGGGCCAGCGTGGTGGACTATTGGCCTAAACCCTCTCACTCTCAGAGGAGACTCGTGCTCAACAGTGATCCGAAAATGTATGACGATAATGTCTTGAGAAACCACGGTTTCTTTGAAACCACAGAACACTTCAATTTTATTTACTTCCTGTTATTTTTATACATATCTTCCTTATTATTGTTATTATGTTTTCCATAAATCAATAACTCGTACACACATTCGTCAGCTCACATAATACCTACCTACATTGTGTTATCAAAATTAGGTTGAATTGTGTAGATTACGCAAAATTATAAACTAGACAAACATTGCGTAATCAAGTAAATATTGAACCAAATGTTGCTTCGCATGAGTGGACATTAATATTATTATGATTATTAAATAAAAGCATACAATATTTTCAGCACCCTAGGACACCAACGTCCATCGGCTCTTCGAACAAGGCGCTGAAATGACGACCCAGCACTAGAAAGCGCAGTGTTGGTGGACCAGGTGGACTGACGACATCAAGCGAGTCGCAGGGATTTGCTGGATGCAGGCGGCTCAGGATCGTGATGTTTGGAAGTCCCTACTAGTACAAAAGGCCTATGTCTTGCAGTGGACGCCCATCGACTGATATGATGATGATGATGATGATGATGATGATGATGATGATGATACAATATTTTCATATCTTAATATATAAATGCAAAAGGTTCATCATCATTCATCACGAAATCTCGGAAACCGCTTGAAGTCCTACATAGCTGAAATTTGGCTGGGAGATAGTTTATAGTTAGTAGGTATGCGCTAAGAATGGAAATTGCGATAGGGCCGGATTAAAGAGGTCTAACCATACACCATCATCATTCTCATTTGTCAACCGAGTGACGCAGTGGGTAGGCTCCCTGCCGTTATATTCATGGCCATGAATATAACGGCAGGGAGCCTACCCACTACATTAGGTACATAAGCTACGCTAAGCGAGCTAAGTTGCTCAATAACCTCTTCTATCTACAGTGTAAGTCCCGTTTAAACCGGTTCAGCCGTTTTAGAGATTAGCATAGACAAATAGATGGACGTATAGATAGACAGACAGACAAAAATTTTAAAAAGCTTGATTATTTTTAGTATCGTGTAGGGTGTGGGTAAATTACTATTATAAGGAAACATAGTTATTCTGAAATCACAGATAGACATTATTTTTTTTTTATTTGTTTATTCGACTAATCTGTAGAACGATTTTAGCAATTTTAATAGGACTTTCACTGGAAGATAGCAGAGGTTATTTAACAACATATCCCTTATCGTACTTTTTATCCTGGAAAAATGCTTTTTGGATTAGTGAAAAGTTGAATTTCAAGTGAACGAAGCCGCGGGCATCCGCTAGTACTATATACAATAAAGTTTTGGCACAAGCAATTAGTTTAAGTCAAAGATTTCTTATAATAAAGATATGTCACTATCGAGTCAAAACTGAGGCGAACAAAAGCGGCTAATTGACCGCATTTCACTGAGTCGTATTGTAACAACGAAAGTTATTTAAGTAAATAAAACCTAAATATACTTATACAACATCGAGTTGTGTGTTTAGGAACTTTAAAACCTGTATATACATCTATGTTAATAATTAAAGCTGAAGAGTTTGTTTATTTGTTTAATTGAACGCGCTAATCTCAGAAACTAGTGGTCCGATTTGAAAAATTCTTTCAGTGTTAGATAGCCCATTTATCGAGGAAGGCTATAGGCTATGTAATATCCCTGTACTCTAACGAGAACGAGAACTACATGGGTGAAACCGCGCGGCGTCAGCTAGTAAATATATAATAGAATTAAGCACAAAATTGTGCATTAGTGCTCTCAGTGGAGTAGCTAAATTCGGCTCACTTTTGCGGTGATTTTGTTGGCGCTTAACATGTCTATAGTGTAAAATGTCGTTGGTTTAGGTTCGTCAGTGCGACGACCCGACCGACATCCTGCGTGATAATACGGTATGGCGAGTACGGACCTACACACATTCATTAATTATTTATTTTTATTGTTATACGTAATAATTGCCGCATTGAATCAGTGCTTAGCTTGTGCGGCTATGGATCATAAGCTCCCAGGTTCGAGTAGGTATTTTAACAGAGTCATAGCATACAGACAAACTTGGCGTTTCCAAAGTGCTTGTATATATAACCTATAATTAGCCGGGCCCTATTGATATATGAAAATCCCAAAATAGCCCGGCCTATGAAATACAGTGTTTCACATAATTCTCACTTGCAGCCTGAAGAAATACGTATCTAAATATGTAAAATCAAAAGGTCATTCATCACGAAATATCAAAAATCTCATGACGTACAAAGATTAAATTTGGCAAAGAGGAAGAGGTAGTTTATACTTAGTAGAAGTCCGTTAAGAACGGACTTTGCGACAAGGTTAGGATTAAAGAGTCAAGATCGTCCGCTATAGCTTGGCAAGTTTGTTGATGACAGTCTCATGATATGCGGGCGACGGGGGGAAAGACTGCGCGGTTGTGCAATCGTGCGTGCGGGAAAGTGAGGTGCACCAGTCATGGGTTTTTCATTCATCGCTACACGCCTCCAGGCGCGCGCAGTCCATCGGGAGTGTTACGAACGAATTTGCCAAGCCTTATAAGATATTTATAACTCCTAAATGTCTTACCGGCTACATAGTCTAGATATGAACATAACAAAATATCTAGTAGACGTGACATGAAAAATAAGATAAGTTTAATTTAATTGTTAAATAAAATATGAAAAAAAATGTTATTATGTAAGTAGGTATACCTATTGAATATTTTATTTTATAATAATATTAATCTCAAATGCATTCGAGTGTATCCATAAAAATAAAGATGGCGGCTATTAAACGAATGAACTGAATGGTTCCATCCGGAACTGCAGATGCGGAGGGTTTGAAATGTCGTGATAAAAATGATTGAACGAACGATAAATGATCTTTAAATTATAAAAATACTACCTACTTAAACGTTTTAAAGTATAAGGTGTCCAAAACAAGGTTTACGTTATGCTTTGTTTGCTCTAAATGTTTGTATGTGTACCATATTTTCATCAGCTTATTTATACTCGTTCTTATTGATTCAGGGCTTTTCATAATTACGAAACAAGCTGAAGTTTCCTCAACTGTGTGAAGAAAATAAATTGATTATTTTAATTAATAGACAATAATTAATTATGTATAATTTTTTTTAAACATAAAAATTGAACCGACTTCAAAGACGTATTTCAGTTATTTTGATTTTATGTAACACAAAATTGCAAAACCGATTTTCATAACAATGAAATGGGATCAATCTAAAAGTATACTGTTTAAAACAAAAAAGGAATTTTCAAAATTGGTTAAAAAATAACGGAGTTATGAAAAAAAAATTAATAATATATATAAAAAAAAGTTATAACAAAAAAGTTATATTTAATTTCTTAAAGCATCACAAGCTTTACCTCTTTATAATATTGGTACGGATTGCCACTAAAGTATTTTTCAGATAGCATGAGTACGGTGAGAGTCGCCTGTATTACGTTCATAATACGTACTATTATAGTGAATAGCGGCAAACTTTCAAGAGTGAAACAAACTGTCACCCGCACCATCCTACATGAAACGAACTTTAATACAATTGCCAATTTGAAAATAAATTTCGGTCTAAAGAACACAAAAGTTCAACTTCTAAGCTAACCTAATAATTATTTATGTTCGTAACCCAGAAAAGTAAAGTTAGTTCCACTTTTCTAAGCTTACGTGGAACTTGTAAAAGAGCTTTAAATTTTAACTGAAGTAACCTAAATTACTTACTGATGACTGTATTGCTTATACGAAACTTTGTTAGTACACGGAGCTTGTTTTATCTATAATAATATCATAAAGAGGTAATGTTTGTAAGTTTGTAAATGGTTTTGGCTAATCTTCGGAACTACAGATCCGATTTAAAAATATATTTTACCGATTGACAGCCACGTTTTTGTGAGTGTCACTGGCTATATTTTATTCCCGTCTTCTCAAGGGAACGGGAACTACGCGGGTAATAGTCGGCTAGTTTAGTATAATTTTACTAAACACGACAAATATTCGCTCTGCCCACGTACCATGCTAAAAACTTAGTGCTATACCTAAGTGGGTACGGGTCTATTCTGCAAATACAGATTAGTCCATTATCGGTAGAGTAAGATAACTTCACTATTAATAAGAGTAGTCCAGATTCCAATCACAGAGGTCTTGGGTAAAAGAGAGACGAATATCTTAGCAATCCATGGATTCACCGTGCGGGTGCCGGGTTCATCGCCTGGTAGAGAGGAAAACACCGAGCAAAGTCCAGGACTTTTGATCTGGATGTAGGGTTAAGGAATTCATTGACAGTCGATTAATACTCCCCCCCCTCTGCTCGTGTTGTTCTCCCTGCCTAGCCAAATTTGGTAAGATCCACTTTCTATTGCGGAGTCGCCATTCCAGCACCTTGGGATCCCCACGTCCATCGGCTCTTTGAACTATGTGCCCCGCTCATTGCCACTTCAGTTTCGCGACTCGTTTAGCTATGTCGGTGACTTTGGTTTTTCTGCGGATCACCTCATTTCTGATTTAATCACGCAGAGTTACTCCAAACGTAGCTCGTTGCATCGCCCGCTGAACCTTCTTATGAGGCCCAAAGTTAGCGACCAAGTCTCTAGTCAATTTAGGAACCATAAACTGATCGGAGCTGGAAACGAACTAGAGGTCGTCGATAGATAAAGTCAAGGTTTTAAAGTAGTATTAAATGATTCTATTTTCGTAAGTAAACGAAGGCTCCGACAAAATAAGCAAAGGTAAGTCATCGCATCTCAAATAATGATGAATCATTTGGAGGCACACAGAGTTTTGGGCGAAATGTTACCTGCGGTGTACACAGAATTGAATGTAGGTATGGAGGTCAACCCGGGATTAGTGTAGACCGTATCATGTTTGTTGTGAGCAAAAAATTACGATGATATGCTTATAGATGGAGAGCCAGTGACAGTCAGATCTTCGACATTTTATAAAAGCTGAAAGTCAGCTTCTACCTGTCAGGTTTTCAGAGAGCAAACAGATTTGTAAAAGTTAGAATCACCTAAACTAATCAACAATAGAAGTAAAATAGAACAACAAACTTTGGACAAAGCTTAATTTATTTTATCCCAAGCTTTAACCAGTTGTAACATGACCCTATGTTACAAATCATTATTTGGAAAATCATACTAATAATAAAAATTTTAATAAAAAAAATACAACCGACTTCAAAACCTAAAAACGTACCCACTAAACTAAAAAGCGAAAAATAACATCATAATATGTTCTACCTGCTGATCAGTATGAAGGCGGTGCTAAGCCGGTGATGTATTAATTCAAGCCATGTAAGCATATCTTATAGATTTAGATTTTGCAGACAGTGTTGTTTCATGTGGTCCTGTTAGAAATGGCTTAAATTAAGACAACACCGGCTAAGCACCGACTTCATACTGATCAGCAGGTAGAACATATTATGATGTTATTTTTCGCTTTTTAGTTTAGTGGGTACGTTTTTAGGTTTTGAAGTCGGTTGTATTTTTTTTATTAAAATTTTTATTATTTTTCAATTTTTAGTGTAAAATTTCATCTCAAACGAATACATCAGACCCCTAATGACAGTCACAACCCATCTTAGTACAAAATTCTCAGCAATACAAATTAATCAAGCCCAAGCACAAGGTAGCTACCGTAATCCGTCAAGGGGTTCCCTTCATTGACCTTGGTCTTCATCATCAGACCCCTAATAACAGACACAACTCATCTAGGTAGAAAGTTCTCAGCAATACGAATTAATCAAGGCCAAACACAAGGTAGTTACTGTAAACTGTTAAGGAGTTCCCTTAATTGTCCTTGGTCTTCATCACCAAACCCCTAAATGACAGTCACAACCTATCTATGTGGAAAGTTCTCATTAATACAAATTAATCAAGCCCAAACACAAGGTAACTGCTGTAAATCGCCAAGGAGTTCCCTCGTCTGTTTTATGACTCCATCATCAGATCGATTTTAAACCTTCATAATTTTGTATTTCTTAAAGGTACTAAATGGAATAGTTTACAAACACACTAGACACCCATATAATTTTCGAAAGTTTCCCTCAATTTCTCCAGGATTCCATCATCAGATCTTGTCATGATGGCAATGGGACCAAATGGGGGCAAACAAAAAAAGAATTTTTGAAATCGTAAATAATATATAATAAAATAATAAAAAAAAAAAAAAAACCGACCGAATTGAGAACCTCCTCCTTTTTGAAGTCGGTTAAAAAGTATACTCGTATAAGCAATAATATACATTAGGAGTAAGAAAAGTACCTAATTGAACCTCTTGATAATTATGTTTTAGTATATTATCTGATGCCCCCGAGTCAGTTCGATTTAATTTAGAATGTTTAAAACGATTTTTTTGAGATAAAGAAATAAAATTTGTTACTCTAGATATTAACCTCTATCTCATTGATCAAATTATTTCCAGTAGTTTTGTTTTTTTTTTTACTCTTTACAAGTTAGCCCTTGACTACAATCTCACCTGATGGTAAGTGATGATGCAGTCTAAGATGGAAGCGGGCTAACTTGTTAGGAGGAGGATGAAAATCCACACCCCTTTCGGTTTCTACACGGCATCGTACCGGAACGCTAAATCGCTTGGCGGTACGTCTTTGTCGGTAGGGTGGTAACTAGCCACGGCCAAAGCCTCCCACCAGCCAGACCTGGACAAATTAAGAAAATCTTTTTACTCATTTTGGAGATATTATTTAAAGAAATTACATTTACCTTCTCACTTCTGTAAAAACGTATCTCAGCACTTCTGTGCTTTAAAGCAAGCGTATCTTTCCTTCTGTACTTTAAAAACTAGATTTCATAATACAAAAGGACACACAGACGATGGTAATTCAATGAGTTAGAACTAGACATGTCTTTGAAACAACTGCAGAAAGTGTCTACGTGTTCGTCTGAGATTCCACGAACAAAATGATTTGAAGAAAGGTCTGGATTCTCACTTTTCTACGAGTATGTCCTGAATTCAATGTACTCGTAACACGTAAAAGATGGTATGTTTCAAGTTTCATGGTTTTCAAGTTTATAGTTTCACTTAGGTGACCTTATAAGTTTTAATTGAAACAATTTAAAAGATGAAATAAGAAACTTTTAGGGAAATGCTTGAAATGAAATAGATATTATTTATTTTATGTATAAAGCTATTTTAATTTATGTACGTACCTATACTTTAATTTTATTTATTTTTGAATAATTATGATTAGCGTTGTTAGATATTAATTGTGAAAGTTGAAGTACCTAGTAGTAAATCAATTAATAAAATTTGGTAGTTAAAACAGTAAACCAAAGACTGTTGTTGCTAAAAAAATCTCACTCAAATTGACCCGTGGTAGAAAAATTTACGAAAAAACGCTGTAACTCTTTTTGAATGACACTTTACATGACCCACACCTTCTATATATTTAAGAAATGGAGATTTTGTGCTTAAATCATATAATAAATAAATAAATCTTAAATATAGTGTTAATGTTATACTTACCTACTAATGATCACTATCCAATGAGGCAGTCGCAAAGACCAAATATAAATTAGCTGAATTATAAAAAGTGAGTCACGTGCGTGCATGGCTACACCCGCCACGTCACTCTATTCATGCTGTATTTCATTTATAGACTGAGAGCCAGCGACAGCTAGACCTTCGTCATTTTATAAAAGCGCCTACTATAGATGAGTTCCATTACCAACTATGAAGTTTGGACCGTAGTGGCTTTGGGAGATACTTAAGAGTTTCAAGTATCCAGACCCTCAACCACCTAAGTATAAAGTATATTTTTTTTATATTTTTGTCGGCTTAATATGAGAAATGATATCCGCCAGACACTTGGTTTAATCGCAACCTTTTGCTAGAGACTGTTAAAGTTTCAAATTAAATAGTGTTTTTCGAAGGGAAGTGTTTGCCGTGAAGCTAAGTGCATAATCGCAGAAACTCAGAAGCGACTGGGCAAATAATTTCTTATATTATGCGCAGAAAATCAAAAAAAAAAATACTTTGACGGTGAGGGGTTGGGTTGGGTTGGGTTAAGTTGGATCTTTAAGGTCGCGGAAGAGTCGAAGTACCCGTGGCCCAATCTCATGGCGGAAAGATTAAACACCGTGGGGTTTTAGTCGGTAAGAGTCCGACATAACCGCCTCGCCTCCGCGTGGCGCGGAGGTATCCATGAGGATTTCCCCAGGACAAAAAAAAAATAAAAAAAAAGCTTGGATCTTTAAACCTGCTACCTCCTAAAGCCATAATTGGCTACCGTACTTACTTATAGTGTATATATATGATATGATATAGTGTATATAGCATGAGCATTTCAGCTTTTATAAAATGACGAAGATCTGGGGTTCACGAGCTCTTAGACTATTAGTACACATGTGAGCAGTTCCGTTGCTTTACACAAAACATGCTGATCATGATCGAAATGCAATGAATCATTACGAGTATTACTTTTACAAATAAGCGAACCAAGAGAAACAGTTAATATAAACAATTGTTTGGTTACATTGCGTTATTTGCATTGTCAATATTTGTATATTTTTTCATTGTGTAATTTTAAAATTTTGGAAATACTCTTGAGATCCTTACTTTCATAATATTTTGTGAGATCACTAGCAGACCTGTGTAACTTTGACAACTTTATGAATTCATGTTTCTTGGATAACTTTATTATTTCCGTCCAATTTCATTAGAATAAAGCCTCTATGTGGGATATATATACAAACATTTGTCGAAATTGTACTACGATTATTATAATATGTTCTTTGATTTAGATATACCCCAATACAAACTTCGACTACCAATCCATATCCGGAACTTAAAATCTGTCTACTCAAAGAGTCAAAGACCGCGTCAAAGATATCGTCAGATAAATTGGACTCCATCCGTTGAAGAACTTTAATAGCAATGTAAACAACGTCATTTTAATAGTTTTGGAGACGTAGTACCTCCCTGACAGACACCTTGTAAAAATATGGATTAACCTGAAAATTATCTAGTTATTGTCACCGGTGGTCCACATTCAGGACAGAACAGGTGTATTACACCTGTTTATACGGGTTAAACTGTGCAATAAACTCCTTAAATAAATACATATTCAAATAACTTGTAAAATCTTGATTTATTTCTTTTATTCTAACCATTTTAACCAAACAAATATCAACACGGTTTGTCGAATATGATAAAGATATTGAAAATCGATACCTAAGTAATCGTATTTATGCGTTTTCGAATGTAAAGTATACTGAAATTCACTTGAAAAGCAATATCTAAAGTGGTGCATCTCACCCGTGGCGTCGCGGAAGCTCTAAATCATTTCAATAATAAAAATCCAATAAAAACCACTGCGTAGTATGAAAAATTACTTCTTTAGAACAAATAAAATAAATCATATTAAACTGCGTGCGTATTTGTTTGCTTTTTATTTTCTGCTAGCTGACCGCGCGCGGTTTCACCCGTGTGGATCCCGACTTCCCGTTCCCGTAGGATTACGGGGATACTTATATCCTTCCTTGATAAATGGGCTATCAAACACTAGAAGAATTTTTCAAATCGGATCAGTAGTTCCTGAGATTAGCGCGTTCAACCAAACATACAAACCAACTCTTCAGCTTCATAATATTAATATAGATACATTACTTAAGTTACATATGAGGACTTTATTTTAAATACATATTTCAAACAAGGTCCTCCGCTGCGTCTGTCTGTCTGTTTGCGATAAAATCGAAACGGATTGAACGGTCTTAAATACGGTTTTAACAAAGGTTTTGAAAACGATTTTAAAATCCCGCTATTGCATAGATCTTTTTCTTCTATATCTATATCTATATCTATACTTATAATAGTTTAAATATAATTAATTCGCAATTTGAGATTTTACTTATACCATTTGTAACACCAAACGTTACCTTGGCATAAAGGACTACTAGCGCCATCTAGAACTTATGATAAAACTGTAAAAGTTACTTTTTTTACATTCTGTACATTGAAAAAAAACAATTTTTTTTAAAATACTGAAGCTAAAAATATTTTTTTTCGATTTTTTTGTCTGTCTGTCTGTCTGTCTGTCCGTGTTTTTTTGTTATTCGGACATCACGCTGAAACTACTGAATGAATTCAAATAAAACTTTTGCTCAGTTTGAGACCATAATATGGAGAAGGTTATAGGATATTTTTTATTGCCAAAATAAAATAAGAAGGGGTCGAAAATTTGTATGGAAAGTCCTTAATTTTTAGAGTTACAGTTTTAAAAATTTGTTCATAAATCATAAAAAAAATATAAAATATGTGATTCAAAAGTTTTTATAATTCAACCCTTAAAGTAGTGAAATAGGGCTTGAAAGTTTACATTGATCTCCACGCAGACGAAGTAGCGGACGTCCGCTAGTTTCTAATAATTGTAGGGTAATTTTATTACACTTTTAAAGTCAGGAAGCATGATATTTTTTATTTACTTATACCCTTCTCAGGCGGAATTAGACACTTTCTCGTGCGTGCAGCTGACATATATATCGTTTTTTAAGTCACGTCAAGTTTATCACGTCAAAAAAATCATTTAAAAATGTATTTCAAAATCACAGAACAAATTATAATTTGCAGTGCCTACTAAATTAATTACAGCAAACGCAAGACTCATCTCGCTCATTACGCCGCCCATAAAAGCGTCGCTTCGGCCGTAAAACACTGGTGAACGCTGCAATATGTTCACATTGTCATCATACCGAGAAATGGACGTATGAACAGAATTAACCTTTATTATCATCGATTTCATAAATTGGACCAACTATAGATACCTACCTCGTAATGGCAGGCGTCCACAGATCCGCATCGTCCGTATCGAATGCATAGCATCAAACGGATTTTAGTATTCTTTCTAACGAAAATCATACAAGTGTATCGAACGGATTTTATCTACCGTAAAATTAAAAATCAGTTTGATGCCACGCGTCCGATACGTACGATCCGGATCAGTGGACGTCTGTCATAAGCCTGCATTTTGACTCACAAAGTAATTTTCGCTATATCATACATCATTATTAAGCCATATTCGGCTCACTGCTGAGAACGAGTCTCCTCTCAGAATGAGAGGGGTTACGCTTTAATCCACCACACAGGACCAACGCGGATTGGCAGACTTCACAGACGTAGAGAATTAAGAAAATTCTTAGGTCTGCAAGTTTCCTCACAATGTTTTAGATTCACCGTTTGAGACAAGTGATATTTAGTTTTTCACATCAAAATTCATATAACTTAAAAGTTGGAGGTGCATGCCCCGGACCGGATTTGAACCTACGTCCTCCGGAATCGGAATCGGATCCATCATCATTTGCACAAAGTATCATCGTCGGACGCAATCTTGGTTATATTAAGAAAGTGATGATAATAATAATTAAAGCGACCTTGTGTATTTTAAGGTCAGACACGCTTTTTAATTTAGAGACAATTTTATTATGCAGTAATTTTAATAAAACCTTTGCGCTCTGTCATCACTTTTCAACTTAGTCACGTATGTATTCTAAAGGCTAGCGTCCACAGATCCGCATCGCACACATCGCATCAAACGGATATTTTTAGTATTCTTTATAAATAAAGACGTACAAGTGCGTCCTGATCCGCATTGTACGGATCGCATCGAACGGATTTTATCTACCGTAAAATTAAAAATCCGTTTGATGCGATACGTTCGATACGTACGATGCAGATAAGTCTAGATAAGAGGTATACAAGTTACTCTTATGGCCGTAATAAGTTAGGTTAGAATAAAACACTGTGTAGTTATTCAACATGCGTCTTACTCACACACGTCATGGAACGCAAGTGTGGTACGACTTTGTACGAAGAGTGCCTATATTTATCGGGAAATCATGCATTAATTAGCCCTTGACTACAATCTCACCCTGATGGTAAGTGATGATTCAATCTACGTAGGTACGTTGTGTTCTACGATTTGATCCACATATATCCAATCACTGTGAAAATATGGGATTACAGATACAGAGTAGCCATGTGCTATACCAAACTATAGTCTATCTCTATGTGAAATGTCATCCAATTCATCTAAATGCGTTCAGCCGTTTTAACAACCAACCGGTTATGGGTCCGGAGCATGCACTTCTAACTTTTCAGATGTGCATTTTAAGAAATTAAATATCACATATCTCAAACGGTGGAGGAAAAATATAATGGGGAAACCTGCATACCAGAGAATTTTTTTGATTCTTTACCAAAGTCTGCCAATCCGCATTGAGCGTGGTTTACTGTGACTTGTGGCCTAACCTCTGAGAAGAGACTCGAGCTCAGCAGTGAGCCGAATATGGGTTGATGACGACGATGATGACGGGCCAGGCCATGTAATACCACCATTACATACATTAAACGCAGTTGATCTCATCCTACTGACATGCACTTCCAATACAAACAACTGTGTGCCCGCTACGAAGTTTATATGCGCTGTAAATAAAGTGTGTTGCATTTAAAATGCATTTTCGTTACTGCATCGCTACAAACTGTTGTCCAGCCGACTGCTAACTGAATTTTATGAGCAGTTTAATGTTGTGTATCGGCGCAATGAAAGCTTGCTGTTTTCGGGAAACGTAAAAGAATATAATAGAACTATAGTGAAGTGAAGCCGCGTGGTTTCACCCGCGTGGTTCTCGTTCCCGTAGGAATACGGGTATAATATATAATATAGCCTATAGCCTTTATAGTATGACGGCGACCATTCTGTCTCTGGCATCGGCAGAAGGCGGACGTGTGCTGCTGGCCATTATAGTGTATAACAGTGTAGTGGTGAGATGGTGACTTACTGCTATTACAGTGAGGACAAGGGACCTTACAGCCTTCCTCTATAAATGGGCTATCTAACACCGAAAGAATATTTCAAAACGGACCAGTAGTTCATGAGACTAGCGCGTTATTATTATTATTCAACCAAACAAACTCTTCAGCTTTATAATATTAGTATAGATTTACAACCTTTTAACGTCAGCCTCAATAATCCAGAGACTAAAAAAAACCTACATTTATGTATATTGTACGACTAGCTGACGCTGCGCGGTTTTGCTTACGTGGTCCCTATCCCGTAAGAATACGGGGATAACTAAAACAACCTATTTGCAATGAACCATTGTGCAACATCATCCTACCCCTACCTTAAATATCCTATGTCCTTCTCCTGGTTCTAAGTTAGCTCTCGACCAATTTTTAGCCAAATAAGTTTAGCCGTTCTCGAGTTATAAATAGTGTAACTAACACGACTTTCTTTTATATCATCATCATTATCAACCTATATTCGGCTGTTGAGATCGAGTCTCAGAATGAGAGGAGTTAGGCCAATAGTCCACCACGCTGGCCCAATACGGATTGGCAGACTTCACACACACAGAATTAAGAAAATTCTCTGGTATGCAGGTTTTCTCACGATGTTTTTCCTTCACCGTTTGAGACACGTGACATTTAATTTCTTAAAATGCACACAACTGAAAAATTGGAGGGGCATGCTCCGGGGCATGCCCCGGATATATATCTTTTATATGTATACATAGATTTATTTCTCAACACTAATAAATAACAGATGATGGTATATATTTCTAATGACGTATCTTAGACCATTTTATGTTGTAACGTACCTACTACTTGTATAACAGGAATTAAATACCTACTCATTGAATTTACAATGTTTCCATTACCTATAAATTATACCAAAAAGCCTTACTAGAAGATCTATGTCGGCTTCAAATTCGTATGAATCAACGGGAATCCCGCTTTCAAACCATTATTACGTGCGAAACCACAAACAACAAAAACTTCAGAAAATAATTTCATCGGTGTTCAAATTAATTAGTTGTTGAGATGATTCAGAAAATAAATATCCATATAGGTAGGTCACCTACCTGTTTGACGATGATTAATTTTTATTTATTTTCAATGAGTTAACATTCAAAATAAATAAAAAATTAATCACTACATTTCTTAAAAACCGGTAGGAACTTACTCATTATTATTTTAGCCATTTCCTTCAATAACATATAGCGTCAATGTGGGAGAGCCGTGATAGTCCAGTGGATATGACCTCTGCTTTTTATTCGGAGGGCGTAGGTTCAAATGCGGTCCGGGGCATGCACTTCTATCTTTTTAGTTAGGTCATTTTAAGAAATGAAATACATATATGTTTTAAACGGTAAAGGAAAAATATTGTGATACACAGATGATCGGACCTTAATCTTATAGTCTCGTGATACAAAGTAACAGACTATATTATTACTAGCGGACGCCCGCGACTTCGTCCGCAAAAATTTCGTCCGCGAAATGCAGGTTTTCACAAATCCCACGAGAACCATGGATTTTTCCAGGATGAAAAGTAATCTGTGTTAATCCAGAGTGAAATATATTTCCATTCCAAATTTCAGCCAAATCACATCGTAAAGGAGGAACAAAAATACATACACACTTAAACACAAACTTTCGCCTTTATAATATTAGTGTGAAGTGTATTAGGATAAGCCAGAGCGGGCCGCTATGTTTTTATATACAACGTTCACAGTTTTTCTGTAGTGTATTTAGTATCAGCATTGCATCCGTGTGAAGCCGGGGCGGGTCGCTAGTTATACATATAAACCTTCCTCTTCAATCACTCTATCTATTAAAAAACCGCATCAAAATCCGTTGCGTAGTTTTAAAGATTTAAGCATACAAAGGGATATAGGGACAGAGAAAGCGACTTTGTTTTATACTATATAGTGATAGCAGATGCCGCGCAGTTTCACTCCCGTGGTTCCCGTTCCCGTTGGAATACGGGGATAAAATATAGCGTAAAGCACTCAGGGATAGTAGAGCTTCCCAACAGTGAAAGAACTTTCAGTTCAGTTCAGTTCAGTAATTTCGGAGCAAGGCAAACAAATGATAATAATAATTGGAGCAACGTGGTAATTCTAAGTCATCATTATGATCAACAGCCGATGGGCCTCTTGCATTGTCTTCCAAACACCACCATCTGGAGCCGCCAGCGTCCAGCGGCCTCCTGCAATCTACTGCGACTAACTAGTGAATGTATAAAGTAGGCTGATTAATCGTCAAAGAGTCAAACATTATCAACCTAAGCCAGCCCATATTGGATCAAGTTAGTCTAAGCTCCGAATCCTCTAAAAGGCTTTCCTGCAGCCATTAAAACAAGCTCATAAAAGGCGTAGATATCAAGTAATACACCATTGGCCCAAGACAACGCACCAGGCGCCAGGCGTTGCAGGCTACTCAGTATGCGACGCGCGCACGGCGCAGGAAGCCACACACATGACGGACAGTTAGATGAGCTTAGCACTCGGACTAATTACACAATGACCAGTATCACTTGTCATTCACTAACAAAATTGTCTGTCATTTTTCGAAAAAAACCAACTTATATAGTATTTTTCAGATAGCATGGGTACGGCGACAGTTACCTTCGTCGTCATCAACCCATATTCGGCTCACTGCTGAGCTCGAGTCTCCTCTCAGAATGAGAGGGGTTAGGCCAATAGTCCACCACGCTGGCCCAATGCGGATTGGCAGACTTCACACACGCAGAGAATTGAGATAATTCTTTGGTATGCAGGTTTCCTCACGATGTTTTCCTTCACCGATTGAGACACGTGATATTTAATTTCTTAAAATGCACACAACTGAAAAGTTGGAGGTGCATGACCCGGACCGGATTCGAACCCACACCCTCCGGAATCGGAGGCAGAGGTCATATCCACTGGGCTATCACAGCTCTTCACAGTTACCTTATGACGTTCATAATACGTACTATTATCGTGAATCGCGTCACGATAATAGTACGTATTATGAACGTCATTAGGTAACTGTCGCCGTACCCATGCTATCTGAAAAATACTTTAGTACGATTATTATTTGACAGTGACAGTTGCACTTGTCATTTTACTAACTGGAATTAATAATCGTACTATAGAATCTATACTGATATTATAAAGCTGAAGAGTTTGTTTGTGAGATTGAACGCGCTAATCTCAGTTACTACTGATCCGATTTGAAAAATTATTTTTGTTTTAGATAGCCCATTTATTGAGAAAGGCTATAATAAGCTATATATTATCCCCGTATTCCTAAGGGAACGGGAATCACGCGGCTAAAACCGCGGGGCGTCAGCTAGTAAGTATATATTTATTTTACTAAAATACAAGTTGTTGACCTTTTTTCACACCATTTAACTACACAAAAAGGTATTTCTACGAAGCTCTTTCGACGAACACGATTACAACTATGACACATCGATACTATAGACACACTTTTATAATCGCATTAGATCGTTGATCATATACCTTAACAGAGAAATGACGTCCAGCGAGGTCCTTGAGTAATTAGTCTGAGGCTTAGCAACACCAATGACCTAGCTATGCTGTGACATGCTCCTATACAAACAGTTATTCGATTTATTGCAGCTTTACTTCGTTTAAATAAATCGTGATTTATTTAAAGTAAAGTGTTGTGTGCATTAGATATCCTTTCAACTTAACCAAAAAAGTAGGATCAAAGGAGGTAAGAGAACTGGATTTCATTCAATTGAATGAATAACCTTAAAAAATCTGAACTAATATTAATGTTGTGGAATACTCCCGCGTGGGCGTAGCTACCGCCGTATCAGCCGTATCAATAATACGGGGCACCCGGGCTACAGAGGCCCCTTACGGGGTGTAAAAATGTAATCTAAAATCTCACTTAATCTGGTGCTTCCTTAAAAAAAGAACAACAAACTGTCTAATAGGGTTTCACTTATGAACAAAATGTCAAAGTAAAAAAAATCTATAATATAAAAATGAATCGCAAAATGCGTTGGTAAGCGCATAACTCAACAACGCCTGGACCATTTTGGCCAATTCTTTTTTTAAAATGTTCGTTGAAGTTCTACGATGGTTTTTACGGCGAGAAAAAATCGAATAATTGACGGAAAACCATAAATAGCCCTTTTCTTTTTCCCATACCTACAAATGTTTTCTAAGTAAAACGTAGTCAATGAGAGCTTTATTGTTATCGTATAAAGTTCATATTAATAATAATTAGAAAACGGGGTAGGGAATAAAGAATAATTTGTATTAGAAGATCAACTAGCAATTATTACCGTATACACCCCAATTCTTATACAGCATAAAAAAATTAAAATCCCTATATTAAACATAAATAAATAAATAAATAAAAATAATAGGGAATTACTATTCAAATTATTAAAGATAATATAGGGATGGGGTTGGGTAGGGTAGGGTAGGGGTAGGGTACGGGGTAGGGTATGGTAGGGTAGGGGTAGTTGAAAGTTTACATCGAGTTTCACGCGGACGAAGTCGCGGGCATCCGCTAGTATTATTATAAAAACAAAAAACCCGACTGCTTAATGAACTGTAAAGAAAAAACAAGTAGGTATCACAATATCTGTATGAAGTTTTTTCGACAAAATTGTCTTTTTACGACCTTTGATTTGATACCCATATTATTAAGGGTAAAGTAAAAAAAACTTTTTGAAAATTTATATAGCCTATGTCACTACCACAACTCTAACGAACTCAATGACACCTCACATGTCAAAATCCGTCCAGCCGTATGGGCAGTAGGCCAAAGAAATGGACATAGTACATACACACATACCCACATTCATACGCTCGAAAAACATTACCCTCCTGACGCAGTCGAAAAAAAAAAAGCAATCCTTTTTTCCGGGTTTTAAGCTCAAAAGTTGGAAACATCCTACGTAGGTTAAGTCACTGTCATATTTATTTTAAGTCAGCAATTTTGTTTCTTATGTGAGAAATCTTTAATCATTTGTGGACCCCTCAAAGGCACGCTACGTCACTGTTCCCACGGGATTGAAGGTAGTTAGGAATTCGATAGTTTTCTTTATAGAGCAGGCTTTCACGACTAAAACGAAGGAAATTACAAGCAAACCGTCTCGCTGCCTGGAAAACAGCTTACTTGTCAGACACGTTGACAATGGCTTTCATAAAACATTGCACTGAGTCGCGGCCTCGATAATAAGTTATTGTCCTTTGGACACCAAAATTAAAAATCAAATTAATACGAAGTGCCGAAATGCACTTAAAACCACGTCGTCTACGGATTTCGTTTGTCGAATAAAGACGGAATACCCCACACGTCAGACTAACAGGAGTCGGTAATGACGATTGGCGTCGATCGCTCGTTTTAGAGCTGTACGGTAGCTATTTTCTTAACTACCCACAAATCGGTGATTAATCTACCTACTTAGATTAAGGTGCTATCGAGAACAAATTACAGGTAATCGTAGTAGGGATTTTTACAAATATTATATAGCTAAGGAGTTAGTTTGTTTGTTTGAACGCGCTAATCTTAGGAACTACTGGATAAAATAAAAAAAAAAATCGTCCATTTATCGAGGAAGGCTATTTAACATTAAGTTACGGTCAACAGGAGCGGAGTATCAGTGAAAAACGAAGCAAAAACTGGAAAAAAAAAATAATCTCTTTTCGAAATATTTATAATTCGGTGTGGTTTAGGATCCGGCAAAATCGAAAATCGAGAAATATGTACCTACCTATGTGAAGTAGTGAACACGAAAATGTAATCAATAAAATTGCTTAAGATAGTTTCATTCTGAAAGCAAAATAATTCGACAAAAAAGACTTGCGAAACTTTTAACTATCATCGTTCTAAAAACCGTTCTATTGATTTGTAACAAAAGCAAAGTGTCTCATTTTCACTCCAGTGTTAAATTTAGAACCGTCCCTAACAGCCCGGCTAGCTCAGTCGGTAGAGCATGAGACTCTTAATCTCAGGGTCGTGGGTTCGAGCCCCACGTTGGGCGAAATTTTTTATTTAATTTTGTTTTATCTAAGCATTAAATGACATTTTAATTTTGGCATCTTACTAACATAAAGTTCAAATTAGAATCACTAAGCCAAAAAGCGTAAAACAACGGGTTTATGATTCTTACTAAAGTGTTTTTCCTGATAGCATGGGTACGGTAACAGTCGCCTGTATGACGTTCATAATACGTACTATTAAGTGAATCGCGGCAAACTTTCAAGAGTGAAACGAACTGTCACCCGCACCATCCTACATGATACGAACGAACCATGCTGCTACAATGCGGGTAAGCGACTAAATCACATAACAGACTAATAATAACAATGTTCAACTTTGTTCCACTAGATTCCAGGAAACCAAGATTTTTTTTTAAATTATTAATTCATCTATAATCAATAACGCTCTATTAACTGCAAATTGCCGTGATAGCCCAGTGGATATGACCTCTGCCTCCGATTCCGGAAGGTGTGGGTTCGAATCCAATCCGGGGCATGCACCTCCAACTTTTCAGTTGTGTGCATTTTAAGAAATTAAATATTACGTGTCTCAATCGGTGAAGGAAAACATCGTGAGGAAACCTGCATGCCGGAGAATTATCTTAATTCTCTGCGCGTGTGAAGTCTGCCAATCCGCATTGGGCCAGCGTGGTGGACTATTGGCCTTACCCCTCTCATTCTGAGAGGAGACTGGAACTCAGCAGTGAGCCGAATATGGGTTGGGTTGATGACGACGAACTGCAAATTTACACTACTATTAGGATTTTCTAGAGAAACATGTTTAAAATGGGGCTCATAAAAATTGTTTTTTTTTACATCAACTTAGGAAACACTTAAGCTTGAAAAGTGCTCTCTCCCTCCGATAAGTACAGTATGCTTGCTAAGTGATTTATTACATAACATTAGCCGGGTTATCTCAGCATGTTTACTGCCTATAATACTCTGAAATAGCTACTGATAAGCTTTTATCTGACGTCCTCGCTCATCTTTGTATTTTTGAATTTTAAATGAACTTTAAGTTTTTTTTTAGTTACTACACGTTAGCCCTTGACAACAATCTCACCTGATGGTAAGTGATGATGCAATCTAAAATGGAAGCTAACTTATTAGTAGGATGTAAATCCATCACCGTGATATTATATACAAAAAATATTTTTTTAAATATTTTTGGCCATGATAGTTTATAATCTTTTTATAAATTATCTGTTTCATGACGTCACTTTAACAAATCTTAAACTAAACGGAGCGTTTAAAAATTAGTTTAACGTCGAGTACATCAAGTGACGTCACAAAATGGACGACAACGTTTTTGACGTTTGGAAGATTTGCAAAAAAATTCGTGATATTTAAATTAAGTTTTATAAGAAATCCTTATCTTTTATTGATTGATATCGATATATTTCAGACCCTTATTCCATGTACGAAATTAATATTGTTTATATTAAATTTCATATGAGTCAACTACCCTATTATATATACCAAGTTTTGTTAAACCTTTTATTTATTTTATCATGGCAGCAGAAAAGGTATTGTATGCCACTGGACATAATTAGCCATTGCAGTGCTCATTACGTGACAATGGCATAAATACCTACTGTCGTAAATGTAGCATAGTAATAGTATGTATCATTAGATAAAAATGTACGGGATGCTGGACATAAGTGGATGTTATATCGATTTTTAAATTGCATTTTATAAAATTAATACAAAATGTGTCATCATTGTCGATGATTCACCGACATTTTGTCGGCAAGTTTGTCGGCTATTATAATGATAGTACTAAACAGATAATATTATAGTTTACATTATATAACAATAGGTAGGTAATAACGGTCTATGGCCTAATTAATTCTTTAATTTAATTCGTTGACACTGTTTTAACAATCATCTAACAACAACCGTATGAAGTATCTTTAATAGATCCTAGAAAATGCAAACAAAACATGAAAAAAAACAGTAAAATTATACTGTTTTTTTTCATGTTTTGTTTGCATTTTTTTTTAATTATTTTCTATTATACCTAACTTTTTGTTTATCCCTTCCCTAGAGAATCACTTAGAATAAAACATAACGAAGTGATAATAATAACTAACTAGAATAATTATAGATGACAAAAACTTTGCTGCTGTAGTTAAAAGTTTACTTTAGAAAAATACATTTGCTATAGTTATTAAAAATTACCAATCCATATCCTCTCGGTGTTTAGGGCACGAACCTTTACCACAGAAAACATATGCCTTTACCATATAGTGGGAGTGGAACACTGTAATTTAAAGCATTTTAGCATTAATAAATCACTGCACAAAATGATATATATATAATACAGACAGATAGATAATAATATTTTGAGATTTCTCCGCAGTAGTTGAGTAAAAGTTTACCCTATTTTTTTACCCCATTTTGGTTTTAAAAACACAAAATTGTACTTTACCCAAATCAAATCAAAAATCATTTATTTTAAGGAGGCTCAGTTTACAAGTACTTTTGATACGTCAGTTGACTATTTGTAAAGATTCTACCACCAATTCGGAAGGCAGGTTCTGCTGAGAAGAAATCGGCCAAAAACTCAACAGTTGCTCTTTTAAAAAAAAACTTACAGTATTATATTAAAATTTCTTATAGTTTTACTTTTTGTATGAAGGTGGAAGCTGATCCAATGGCCTCCAAGCGCTTTTATCTTTAAGAAACTCAACAATATTGTAGTAACCTCGACTAAGTAAATGTTTTTTAACACATAGTTCTTTCTAAAGAGAAACATTTAAAAAGCTTTTCTACAACACAACACCAAGTCAATCAACAAACCTCACGACGCCCTGTGAAACAATCGCAGTAAACGAACGCGGGCCGATTAAGCTTCCCTTGTACGCTTTTTAAGCCACACAACCCTTTGTTCACTCCATATCCAATTATCTGGTACGTCCGCGCCCAAAGTCCCTTTACACAATTCATTCCAGTGTCCCGATCAGATTTAACGGTTATTTGACATATGGCCTTGACTAGTCGCTCATTATTACGAGTAGTACTAGCTTTTGTACGTGACTTCGTCCAGGTTTCTTTATTGGGCAATTTGATTGATGAGTAGGTGTAAGGGATGATATTTCGTATGAGTCTTTTATTTTTAAAATTATATATTTTTCATGAAATTTTGTACATCACAAAATGTAATTTGGTTAAACTTTTGTTTTTTGTTTATAACCCTCTTAAAAGTAACAATAGGGAATAAAAGTTTATTAAAACGCTCATTTTCTTAGTGAATTCATAAAAATTAATGGATTTCTTTCTAATAAGAGAACAGACTAAAGACTAACTAATAAGGGAACAAACTAAACTAAACAAACTAAAGGCTAAAAACTCACAAAAATGGGTGATTCTTAAATCTTTTATTATTGCGCTGCAAATAAAATGTAATGTAAATAAAATAAAATGTAATTTTGTACTTGCAAAACGAAGCCATTTAAGATATTTTCCGATTATCCGTAAAAAAATGCTGCGACGACAAAACAAATAGTGTAGATATAGACGATGTGTTTTAATCGAAAAGAAACGTATCTACAATTTACGCATTTATTGTGTATCTTCCAAATCGGATGTAACTGTTTCATTGCACATGCATCGCCTTAAGAAATGAAAATTAACTCGTCGTGTTCCCGTTACATTGGTTTAAACAATACCACGCCTACGTAAGGAGATTACAGAGATCGCGAATCACTGATAAAATTTATAGCACACTGAGGAACTAAGCTGGAAATACAAAAGCGAACTAAAAAGGTTTTGATGTGTTTTTTACATCCATTAAAATTGTCCACCAATGAGAGACGTTGTAAGATTCACAAATGGATGGGTAGGTACATAAGGTATAGAGTACTCGAAGTTACAGATGTTAATACATGACAAAAGTAACATATTATATTTTATTATTAGATAAATGTCTTGGATAACTCATCATAGGTACATAAATAGTAATAAATTGCAGGAACGTGTCAACCATTCATTCATAGGATGACGAATGATTGATATATTCGCGTGATTGATAGCGATCTCACCTGATATAGGATACGGTGTAAATATTTCAAATGTACATAATATTATGTACTTAAGACGACTAAATGGCCAAATTTATTGACTCTACCTACTCAAATAAATATTTACTCACTCATATATTTGTTTGAGGATTACTTAGATGCATATTATTTACTATTAGGTCATTACTGAAATATTTTCATTAATGACCTAATAGTACGTAGTAGTAGCGGAGCCGAACATAATATTTTTGGATTTAATTGAGCACGACATTTGAATTGTATTACAATATGAATGTACAGAGTGGATTGCATTACATGTATGGACCCTTAAGTGGTAAGCAATTGTAAGTATGTTTAGAGCAACTCAAAAATAACTAAGTTCAGAAATATTTAACCAGCTCTTCAGATTAGTGTATGGGTTAGCTACCCTGCCCATCTACTCTGCTTCTGCGCCCAAACCCCCTGGTGACGCTGCTAAGGTCCAATAAGGAGCCTACGGCACTTACACAATCAGAAAAAAACAAAAAAAAGTTAGCTGCTATAAAAAGCGTGAAATTCGAAAATCCATTGATTCCAACGTAACCTACGGGAATTGAAGGGTTAGGTAGGAACTTAAAACATTGAAAAATAAAAACCTTGTACCTACCTATAGTTACCCGTATCTCTGTCAGAGTAAAGTCTCTGTTCTCGAGCCTCGAGCTTTCTTTTTTTCATCTACTCTATTTCCTTACCGAGAAACCGAGTTTGGAGTTACTTCGCAGCATATTTATACCCTCAAGATAATAATTTAAACACCGTTAAGTTAGATTAAGCCAGAAGTTATAACTTATAACACACGAGGCGTGCCACAGCCATGTCTGTACAGATTATCCCATAACTGCAAGAACATGCGTCACGGATCCATGCTGATATGGCTGTGGGGTGTGGTGATCATAAATCTTTTGACCTCGCTGTTTACAGTTAAATATTCTTACAAGCTACTTCATAAAGTTCTCCTAACATATTTTAAGATTGAGATTTTTTATTCTAAATTATGTAATCGTCAATTATTTATTAAAATATAAAAAAGACGCCACACGGTTTTACCCGCGTTGTTTTTGCGGCTTTAAGGCTTAAAGTCAAAGATTTTCTAATAACTGTTGTTGCGTAGAGCACTCGGGGGTAGTATAGCTTCCCAACAGTAAATTATTTTTTTAAATTGGTTCAGTAGTTCCGGAGCCTATTCAATGCAAACAAATAAACAATCAAATCTTTCCTCTATAAAATATTAGTTGCAATGATGTTAAATACTGGTAACAAGCGGAAGGCGGTGAGACTGGATAATTTCATTATGCAATTATTTGGCAGCGCCATCTATTGGTGAGTAGAGTAACTACCTCGAAGTTCATATCATAATGTTTCATTAGTTTTTAGCTAGATGGTGCTTTAAGATACATACATCTTAAAATGTTATGTCTTTTATATAATTTAATAAGTTAATTTTAATCCGTTTATAGGTAAGTCAGCCGTTTTTATATTTATACATAAGTCATCATTATTTTAATAATCTAGTTTGTGAAGAATTCTAGTAGCCTAATATTAAGTAAAATTTCAACTACACTGGCATCGCCGAAATAGCTCAGTTGGGAGAGCGTTAGACTGAAGATCTAAAGGTCCCCGGTTCAATCCCGGGTTTCGGCAGGATTGCTTTTTGTAAATTATTATTATTATGCTATAATCAAAATTCTGTCTATATTTTGCACTGGTTTTACGAAATGAATGATCGTTTTAGCTTCTTAGCTAGCTATTCGTAATAGACAGAAACGAAAAATTAATAATAAAAAGAACAACTAAATATAACTATAAAAAAAGGATGCATCGGCCGGGAATCGAACCCGGGCCGCCCGCGTGGCAGGCGAGCATTCTACCACTGAACCACCGATGCTTGTTGCAAATTGATGAAAATATCATAGATTTTCGATACAAGTGTCATATTATATATAAAAAAACTACCGGTAAGAGTATCATTCACGAGATCATTGCATACGTAATGTAAGTCGGACGAGACGGGACGATAAGTTTTGGAAAACATCATTGTTTCATCTATAATACTAATATTATAAAGCTTGTTTGTTTGAACGCGCTGATCTCAGGAACTACCTACTCGTCTGATTAAAAAAAATATTTTAGTGTTAGACAGCCCATTTATCGAGGAAGGCTATATTGTATCCCTGTATTCCTTCTGGAACGGGAACCACGCGGGGGAAACCGCGCGGCGTCTACTAGTACAAAATAATATACCAAAATGATCGCGATCGCGACTCACGGATGCATGAACGGATGGGACAACGATGTATCCCGCAAGAAACGGTAAAATATCGTTCACAACGATAAGTTGACGACCGTCGTTGTCGTCTTTAGCGAGGCATCGGTTCTCAGGTTAGACGCGGGCTTACTGCCGGCTAGGCCATTTTATAAGGTTTCTTATTTGGTCCAGGTCTGGCTGGTGGAAAGCTTCAGCCGTGGCTAGTTACCACCCTACCGCCAAAGACGTACCGCCAAGCGATTTAGCGTTCCGATACGATGCCGTGTAGAACCTGGGATCGAACCCAGGACCTCCGTCTTGTAAATCGACCGCGCATACCACTGCGCCACGGAAGCCGTCAGACTTCATAGATGCACTGCCTATGCCTACAATGTGCATACAAAACTGTTTCAGAGGAGTTTTCCATTTTGTACAATCTTTACGTATAATGCTAACCTGAGTTATAAACCTTGTGCGTGCCACTGGTTATACAAGCCCTTGTTCACTATGCAAAGTATGTATGCTTATATTATAAAGCTGAAGAGTTTGTTTGTTTCATTGAACGCGCTAAACTCAGGAACCACTTGTCCGATTTGAAAAATTCTTTCAGTGTTAGATAGCCCATTTATCAAGGAAGGCTATAGGCTATATATTATCCCCGTATTCCTACGGGAACAGGAACCACGCGCGTGAAAACGCGCGGTGTCAGCTAGTGTTGTAATATTTCAAAACAGTTATTCCCAAAAAAAAAGTGGAATGATTTAAATAAAATAATGCACCAATAAACTATGCAGTATGTACCTGTGAATGGTACCATAAGCATAACGGTAAGAGCCCATAAAACGTATATCGACAGCGCATCAATTCGTGATTGGAGATATAAATCTTCACGAATCAAATCAAATACGCGAAATGTCTTTTTTTAATACTTAGAAACGGGTAACGTTATTTTTTTACAACGTTCTTGGAAGGCAAGACTTATATAAACATAGTATAATAAAAAACATAGTAAAAACCACATACCTACATTTTATGAATAGAATATGTTTTTAATATATTGTATTATCTACGTAATAATCCATAATCTACGTGTATAATAGACAATATATATATATTGTCTATTATACACGTAGATTATGGATTATTACGTAGATAATACAATAATGTATAATAATGTATAATAGACAATATATATATATTGTCTATTATAATTATATTGTACAAGCTGATTTAAGATAAAGTAGTATGTGTACTTACTTAGATAATACTTAACTTACTTATGTTTGGGTTTGGAAGGTTGAGTGCCTCCACCATGTTTCCCTCGATATTGGTAGGTATGCTTAGAGTAACATAAAACTTCATCAGAAATACTCAACCATAGATTGCGTCACAAAGGTAAACTAACGCCTCGAATTTTCACTCGGGTTTCGTTACTCTTTATAACATCAATCTGCAAGCGAAAGTACCGTCAAAATCGGTCCTGCGGCTTCAGAGATCAGAACAAATAGACAATTTTTTTTTAAATAGATAAGAATACGTCTATTTCATATATCAAAAGAATGCAGAATCGTAATTTGCTGTTGCTTTACTGAGTTCAAAACTGTAAACAGAATGCAGTCCTCGTATTATGCACACTCAATATCATAGCGCCTGGTCTATAGAGTAGTGTGCAACAATTTCTTTTTATTTTGACATTAATATTATATAACAATCACACCTTCTTTTAAAGTTCCTTACTTTTTTGTGAACATACAAAAAATTCTCGAAACATATGACTGAATGCACAGACATTATTTTTAATTCTTTAAAAAACACCCTCAACGACTCTTTAAAGATATTTTTTTTATGGACAGAATTGAAAAAGCTTTTGACGAAACCGTAAATGTGACGTCAACTTTAACGTTTTCGTCTAAAGTTTCAAGAATCAATTGTACATCAGACAATTTGTAACTGCAAGATGATCTGTACACAAATTGTATCGACAATAGGCCGTCCTCATTGAGAGGTCACATCCAATAGGCACAACGAGACAGAGTCACTGGGTTAGCCGCTGCCCAAGGTCGAGGCGAGCCCAAATCCTTTGAATGTGAAGTCAATCCATATCAATCAAAGTCAATCAAGTCTCCTCCTGTTTTACAACCACTTGGTCCTCCTCCACTTTGTTTTTAACCCTCTACCAAGGTAAGCGGTTTATGGCTCATCATTAGCAACCCATTTTTCGGGTTGTTGAGCACGAGTCTCCTCTCCGAATGAGAGGGCCATAGTCCACCACGCAGGCCTAATGCGGATTGGCAGACTTCACATACGTAGAGAATTAAAGATCTCAGATATGCAGGTTTCCTCTCGATGTTTTTCGTTCATCGTTTGAGACACGTGATTTCTTAAAATGCACATAACTGAAAAGTTGGAGGTGCATGCCCCGGACCGGGTTCGAGCCTACGCTCTCCGAATCGAAGGCAGAGGTCATATCCTCTGGGCTATAGATAGCGTATGCTAGTCGATCAGCATTGCTGTTCTGTATTCTCTTCACCTTCATCTTTGCCTGTCTAACACGATACTATAGACAGAAAGCGATAGATACAAATTAGCATGTGTTATTGGAATGTTTGCTTTGAGCATGCTTATTGCTTATTCAAGAGCATACTTAAAAATAGCTTACTTAATACTTATTGCTAGCAAATGTAAACTGATGATAAACATGCTCGTATGGAGCATACTTAATAGCACGTTTTTAGCATGCTATTTTAGAGCATACTAGCTGACTCCGCACGGTTTCACCCGCGTGGTTCCCGTTCCCGTAGGCATATGAGGATAATTTTATAGCCTATAGCCTTCCTCGATAAATGGGCTATCTAACACTGAAAGAATTTTTCAAATCGGACAAGTAGTTCCTGAGATTAGCGCGTTCAAACAAACAACTCTTCAGCTTTATAATATTAGTATAGATATAGTGCCTTTAGGTAGTCTAATTGAAATGAATAAACTTTGACTTTGATGTATTGCTCAGATTTTAAAAGAACGGATGTAAGGCGTAACAAACACTGAGAGGACTAAATAATCTAGTACTTATTATGACCTAGTAAATTCCTGTTGTAGATAGGACCAGCCTTCGCAAGTCGTAATGAATGAACGGAGAGAAATTTTATTGTACTCGTAAGCTTGAAACACGCCCCACACCTTGTAAAGCTCCCAGTACATACACCAATGCGATCTATCGTTATAATGCTTCTGTTATATAATAATACCAGTAAAGTAATTGATATACATATAAGCTTCGATAGTCTTAATTGTTTTAAAAAGAAATTTAAATACTATTGCTTTGCAAATCCTGATTTAGACCTTGCGTCTTCTTTACCTAGAGTTAGATAGTGTTTTGTTTTTTGTTCTATACACACATATTGCGTTTTACATGTAGTTTAACTTTAATCTAAATTTAATATTGTTCTTTGTACATTAGAATTCTGTATTAATTATAAATTATATTATATTATTATACCTAGTTCGAACTACTTTCTTGTTTTAGTCGGGTGCCAACGATTTTTGGTTTCACCGCCCAAAAATCGTTTGTACTCGGCTGGATTACTGTTGTAGTGCGAACTAGGCCTTATCCTTATCCTTAGTACATGCTGTGACAACCAATAAGTGGGTCTGCTATAATTACCGTAACTTACATATTTCTTTATATTTTATTATAAGATTTTATTGTAACCTGTTGGTGTCCTGTTTAAAATAAATAAATAAATAAATACTACGGAACAGGTGGGCTATTCTGTAACAACGTTTTTACGAAGTCACCTATATCTCACTGTCTAAGACTATACTATAAAAAGAGAAAGACATAGGTAAATTCGAAATTCGCACTTGAGTTGTACAATACATTGTTACAGAATAGACTTCCAGGCCTCCCTACTGATAGGAATGGGGATATGTGGCTTATACTCACCACAGCACGTTGGTGTTAAGAGTAATAAAATGTTGACGGCTTCCGTGGCGCAGTGGTATGCACGGTGGATTTACAAAACGGAGGTCCTG
Organism: Bicyclus anynana; assembly: GCF_947172395.1. Lineage (NCBI taxonomy): Eukaryota > Metazoa > Arthropoda > Insecta > Lepidoptera > Nymphalidae > Bicyclus > Bicyclus anynana. The sequence continues at coordinate 5,392,272 of NC_069096.1, read as the reverse complement.
GGTTCGATCCCCGGCAGTGCAGATTAAGATTTTCTTAATCACTCCAGGTCTGGCTGGTGGGAGGCTTCGGCCGTGGCTAGTTACCACCCTACCGGCAAAGACGTACCGCCAAGCAATTTAGCGTTCCGGTACGATATCGTGTAGAAACTGAAAGGGGTGTGGATTTAATCCTCCTCCTAACAAGTAAGCCCGCTTCCATCTTAGACTGCATCATCACTTACCATCAGGTGAGATTGTAGTCAAGGGCTAACTTGTAAAGAATAAAAAAAAATGTTAAATTCTTAAACGGCGACTATCAGATGTTAATGATAATGACCGAGACCGACAAATTAGCGTGTTCACCGAAGCACGGGGGTGTAACACTATTAACTGAATTTTGAACTGAGCTCAGGATGTTTTTTAGCCCGACCTACGACTCAAACCCAGGACGCCGTGCCACATGGGCTAAGCATAGGACAAGTGGACTAAGTCCAATAGTCGTATTTGTTTATTTTTATATTACTAACCGACGACTCGCGTAGCTAGCGTAGTTCCCGTTCCCGTAAGAATACGGATATAAAATATAGCCTATAACACTCACAAATAACGTGGCTTACTACCGGCAAAAGAATTTTCAAAATCGTTTCAGTAGATCCAGAGATTACCCCTACACACAAAGTTTCTACGTCGTCGTTATCAACCCATATTCGGAGCTCGAGTTCCTCACACAATGAGAGGGGTTAAGACAATAGTTCACCACGCTGGCCCAATGCGGATTGGCAGACTTCACACACGCAGAGAATTAAGAAAATTCTCTGGTATGCAGGTTTCCTCACGATGTTTTCCTTTACCGATTGAGACACGTGATATTTAATTTCTTAAAATGCACGCAACTGAAAAGTTGGCGGTGCATGCCCCGGACCGGATTCGAACTCACACTCTCTGGAATCGGAGGCAGAGGTCATATCCACAAGGCTATCACGGCTCTTACACAAAGTTAAGTTAAGAATAATAATACTTCTATTTCTTGTTACATCTACCTGATTACTAATAATTATTATGTGCGTTTCAAATCTACAATCTACACCACGTAAGGTAAAATAATAACCCACCAATCTAGTTGATAACTAATGGATCCACCTCTTAATATCGTAGGCGAGAAACACGTACTATATCTTAGTCATTTGGTCATGCCCAAGGCAGAGGTTGGGTTGTCGACCGGTCTACTCTACGCAGCTGCAAATAACTTACTCTTAGGCACAGATTAATCAATAATAGGCAGATGGAGTGTACGGAACACGACGGTGTCGTACCCGTCACAAATACAAAATTCAAAAACGAATACATTCTCGAGTCAGTAGGTACGACACGAAGCGTCACATGAGTAATTTTCAATATTATTCAAGAAAAATGGCGTCTTATATGTTTATAAATATTATAAAAATTGTTCTCAAAAACTAAAGAAATAAGATAGAGTATTTTTTTTTTGTTTTTATTGATTATTATATTAATTTACGTAATTGTTGTTAGTGTTAAATTTTGAAAAACAAATTATGAAAAAAGTTTGTATATGTCGATGTCAAGGAGACGCGTTTATTTTTAATTCAAAAAGTTTCAAAATTAATTTATTTTAAGTAGGCTCAGTTTACGAGCACTTTTGATACGTCAGTTGACTATTTGTAAAGATTCTACCACCGGTTCGGAAGGCAGGTTCTGCTGGGAAGAAACCGGCAAGAAAGTCAACAGTTGCTCTTTAAAAAAACTCATACAATATTATAATTTACAATTGATGATTGAATTGATTTTATGGGCTCACACCGCCTTCCCCACGCTATTTGTAAAGACTCACTCTGTATCGTCTTTACTCTGTGCTCTTAGGGCTAAGTTGTTAAGTGTAACGACCAATTTCTCTGCGATTATCAAGTAGGTACTTACACACAATTTTATTACCTACTTTATAACAATCATTCGCCTGTTTACGACAAAAAAATTTGAATAACCCTTCGGGGGTTATTCAAATTTTTTTGTCATGAAATTATTAATTACACTCTCGATCAGGTATATTTCAATGGGCTTTCTTTGAGACACTCGATTATATTTCCAGACATTCGGTTACTCTTCCTCACTCTCACTTCCACAACTTTTAAACGGCTCAACCGATTTTCATCAAACATGTCTAAGAACACTCGCGCATAAGTCACCTTTAATAAAAAAAACTTAATAATTAAAACTAATTGAAATCCCTTCATCCGTTCGGGAGTTATGGTGCCACAGACAATCAGATACATTAAACTTACAACCAGGGGCGGATTATCCGTAAGGCAAACTAGGCACGTGCCTAGGGGCGTGTAGTTACAAGCGGCGCGCAAGCTCAGAATTTTTAAATACAAAAAAAATAACATATCAATTTTTAAGAACTAAATGCTGATCCTAGTTTAAAAAATAAACTTAAAATGAATAACCTAAATCAGTTGATATATTTATAACACACCATCACCTGTCAACACACATTAAGGCTTATTTCCCAGAGCAGAGAATAATCATGAATTTCAATATTGGATAGAAGCAGGCGTTACTTTGCGGAAGTTCATCATGATTATATAATGATTTATTTATTTTGCTATCATCCGCGAAAAGCCGACGATCCCATGCGACAACGTCACTCAGGTCCGGCAAAATACTCTCTACGTGCAATTGCACGTTGTAGAGTCAACATCTCCTGAGGATGCTCCGGTTTCGGGGTGAAACGTACGTAGAGAGTATTTTGCCGGACCTGAGTGACGTTGTCGCATGGGTTCGTCGACTTTTCGCGGATGATAGCAAAATAAATAAATCATTATATAATCATGAATTTCAATGTTCGTTCTGTTGTCCTTCTTGATTTATACACAGTTATAATGTCATATTTCATTCGCGCATTAGCGTAAGTGCAAGGGTCCTGGTCTACTTAAGTCTAGGGTTTGATGATACAACGTCATCGTAATTGCAAAAACAACTAGTAAAAATTTATAGTATTATGATGACCATTTACGGCCGATACAGGGGCGCCGATAAAGTGATTGCCTAGGGCACTCTGGACCTTTAATCCGCCACTGCTTATAACCCTCTTAATGCGTCTCGGGATGCTCGACTAAAGTGATAATTTAAACCTGGTGCCTTTTACGTGAGAGAAACGGAAGCCAGACAGAGTGGCGCCGTAACGCGTTACGTTACGAAACGGTTTACCCTCCCATAAGAAGTTATCATTTCAAAAAATTATAATTGTATTCACGAAGCTTATTATCAGGCCTCTGCATGCCTATCATTATGATTATGGCATATCTCTCTCCTTATAGTTGAAAGGATTTGTAGTTTAAACCCACCATGCTGCTGCTGCAGCTGGGATGGACTTTACAACACACGTATTTTTTTATTCTTTACAAGTTAGCCCTTAACTACAATCTCAGCTGATGGTAAGTGATGATGCAATCTAAGATGATAACAGGTAAATTATTAGGAGGAGGATGAAAATTCACACCCCTTTCGATTTCTACACGACATCGTACCGGAACGCTAAATCGATTAGCGGTACGTCTTTGCCAGTATGGTAGTAGTAGCTAGCTGAAGCCTCCCACCAACCAACACACCAATTAAGAAACCTCTATCTGCCTACCTGGGGATCGAACATAGGACCTCCGTCTTGTAAATCCACTGCGCACACCACTGCGCCACGGAGGCTTTCAATCGTATGTAGTCGTATGTATCCGAAGCACGGAGGTGCATCAGCAACTTCAGGGTAGGGGTAGGGTAGGTGTAGGGTAGGGTAGAGTAGGGGTAGGATAGGGGTAGGGTAATGTAGTGTAGGAATAGGGAAGAAGTGCACATATAAGTCAAAGCGAAGCTTGACCGGGTCCGCTATTATTAGTATATACCTATATATTAACTGAGGCATGTCTGGCTATCGCAGACTCTAAGTTCAATAGGCAAGTGTGAAAATACGTTACGGTACATTATTCGAAAATAGTCAAAAACAATAATTCTCTTTACACACCCTTATAGTAATATTCCATAGATGCCCTTAATGATAACACTAGAATGGATATAATCAGACATACGATAACATCTTCATTTCATCATTACAGTATGGTAATGGCAATCAGTAATGCAGGTTTGAATCACCAGTAATGCTACGGCTGGATAGCTCAGTCGGACCGAACTGCATAATAAATAGTATACGTATGATTATGTGACCGGTTTGGTTGCCACCGGCGATACTCAATGTGATTCATAAAGAGGTATTATGGGTATTATGAGATACATGCATTACTATTGTAGTATTGTATCTTCTAATATATAAAATTCTCATGTTCGTGCCTATGGGAACCTACCTACTCCTCCGAAACGGCTTGACCGATTCTTATGAAATTTTCATGCATATTCAGTAGGTCTGAGGATCGGCTACTATCTATTTTTCAAACCCCTAAGTGATAAGAGTGATCTACCCTAGAGGTAGGGTTGGGCTAGGGTAGGGGTAGGGTAGTGGTAGGGTAGGGGTAGGGTAAGGATAGGGTAGGGATAGGATAGGGTAGGGTAGGAGTAGGTATGGGTTACGGTTGCCAAGAGTTTTTCAGAAAAATAGAGTTTTTTCATATTTAAGCTGTAGAAAACATAATATTTTATGGAATAAGCATAGTTTTGATTTTCTAAACATGGGTCAAAGCGACGCTTGCCCCCCCCCCCCCTCCCCCCGCCTTATCTCCGGAATTTTAGGTCATTTTCAAAAAAACATGAAATGTACGACTATCTAAGTATATAATTTTCAATTTAGTAGTTTTAATATTATTGTAAAATTTTATTTCATTTATTAAATAAAGAATTTTCTCATCAACATGATAGTTTTACATTGTTCGAAACCCTCGTCACGCGAGCTTAATTCGCACTTGTCCGGTTTTTTCTTGACTATTGACAAAATGTAGGTAGGTATTCAAAATTGCGATCTATCATAGGCCTCTAATATTACAAACCTTTTTTATTTATTTTTCATAGAAATTGCTGGTCTGTGGAATCATAGATGATGTCTGGCGATTGTTAGGTACCAACCTAGAGTATTAGATCATTTACCTTCTTACCTTCAAGTATCTATTTCAATTGAAAGCAGGTAGGTAGTAGGTACCTCTTTTCCTTAAAAAAATAGATAGATAATGTAGGTACGAGAAGAAAATGTTGGTACCTACTCATTTTGTTATTAGATTTTAAATTGTTATCTAATTAGAATTGATTTTCACGTTATTTCTTTGTTAGTTAAGTACTTTGTTTTTATAATTATGTAAGTACTATGAACTTTACCAAGTTAAATTATTTTGATAAATTGTTTTCAGACCATTGTTTAGCGTTGCATAAACATTTATTTATTTATTTAATATCAAGCAATACTATACATTACATTATACAATATGTCAATATAATAATAATAATTACAAGTTACATTTTATTACATAATGCAAGTTATGGATACCCAGTTTGGGCGTAGCCTTTTGTCGAGTGAGTGATAGGGAGACCGATTTCATTTTTTGTTCTTATTTATCATTCAAGTAGTCATTTACCGTGTAATAGCACTTTTCGACAAAAAAGTCCCTTAATTTCTTTTTGAAAGCAATATCTTTCGCCTCATTACGTATACGGTCTGGAAGGTTGTTGTAAATTTTTATTGACATTGCGTATGGGCCGGAGCTGTGGAGTATTAATTTTGAAAAAGGGTAAATTAGTTTATTTTCGTTTTTTTCGCGGAAGCGCCGTGGTTTATAAGAGTTTTCGACTTTTTCGTAAAAATGAAAATTTTTTCTCACAAATTTACATATTTCAAAAATATATATGCAGGGCAGGGTCAATATTTTTAGTTGTTTGAATATAATTTAATATCACAGAAAAACTGACAACAAGTCGTCATCACATACTAACAATAAACAATAACCTTTACTCGCTTATCATTGTTTACTTTATTTATTTATCTGTGGAGCAAACGCAAGCAATCATGCTTGGGCTAGAAAGTGAATTGAAATAACTTAGCCGACCACGTCAAATTGCCTCATTATTACGAGTGGCACAGTAAATACTTGTATTTATTCTGATTTGGTTGGTTTACGCCGGTGCGTTCCTATCTGTCACTTTTTTACAACCAGCCAGTCCGGCAACTGGCGTGGCATAGAGAACGCGCTCACGTTCGAATTTTAAATTTCGCGTGAGGGAAATTCGCGCGAAACTTTGCAATAGAATTTATTAAATATTTATTTTATACGTATTAATTTTAATATTAATTAATGTAGTGGTACTGTAAAAGAAATATGTAATCAAGTGAAAATATCGTATAATTAAACATTTCGCGAGTTTTACATTTTTTCACAGATTTCTCGCAGAAAGTAAATCGTAAGTAGGTATTTTCTAATAGAACATAATATATAAAAACCTTTTGCCTTTTTCATTTCTAAAAAAAAACCAATTTGCCTTCTACGGGACAGACTAATATAAATGACCATACAATTGTGTTAAATTCCAGGAAAAATAAGTATTTTTTTCCTCAATTTGACCCATCGGTGGAACATATTTATCAAGAATGTGATATAGGTACCTATTTATGCGTAACAGATAACAATTTTGTATATAACGCCAATTAGATGATATTTATTATTTTATATATTACCTGCCTACTTGTTTAGAACAATATAAAGTAGGTATCTACAATATAAAGAAGGTAGTATTTATGTCAAGTATTTAAAAAAACATTTCAATTAATTTTCTCACTGGCAGTAAACCATATATTTTATTTCTAATATTAAAAGGAGGAATAGTTTGAATTTTTTTTATGTAACAAATAAACTAAACCAATGGAAAGCTATATTATCAAGGAGTAATTTAGGCTATATTTTATCCCCGTATTTCCACGGGAATGGGAACTACACGGGTGAAACCATGAGGTTTTGCTAGTCTATCTATAATCTATACTAATAATACAAAGAGGTAAAATTGTAGGGAATAATCCCTGGATCTAGTGGAATGATTCAGGAAATTGTTTTGTCACTAGAAAGCCACGTTATTTGTGAGTGACATAGCCTATATTTTATCCCTGTATTCTCACGGGAATGGGGACTACGAGGGCTAAACTGCGAGGTTCTGCGCTTAAAAAGTAAATACTTCGTAGTTACCTACATGTATAGGTAAATTTTAAATAAAACATGAACCTCTATTGAGGAAGTCGGTAAAAATGCAAATAGGTAATATAATAATGTTAGTAGATACATTTAATTAAAAACATTTTACAAAAATAGTTAAATAATATTTTACAATGTTTCTAGTTTATAATTAAATTATAGATAGATTTGAATATAACCTCAATAGTTTCACGGATAAGATATCGGATTCATACTCGAGAGGTCGTGGGTTTGGGTCCTGCTGATTGAATGGGTGTACCTATAACAATAAATTAATATTATTATGAAAATAAACACATCACTATTTAACTGCAAAGTAAGTGGAAGCCTGTGTTAATAATAATAATAATAATAATTTATTTATTTCAAGCTTCAATAGGCTCATAATTGTGTTAGTAAAAATAGAATGTGTTAGTAAGATAAGTTAAGATAGCAGATTTCCTCAGCTCTTCATCTAAAATTATTTATCCAAAATAAAGTAATGAAATAAGTATAAGACCCTTTACATTTTCGAAACTTTTCTCATCCTACAGTAATTGAATAACTTTCTGTATATTAAATAAATTTACCAAAAATAAAAAAATTCACAATTAAAGATCTTTATGTGCGAATTTTGTATGAGGTCATTTGCTTTTAATTTAAACTATCATGACCATGAGTATTATTCACTAACTGAAGCTGCACGGTTTCGCCCGCGTGGTTCCCGTAGGAATACGGAGATAATTTATAGCCTAAATATAGCCTTCCTCGATAAGTGGGCTATCTAACACTGAAAGTATGCTTCAAATCGGACCAGTAGTTCCTGAGATTAGCGCGTTCAATCAAACAAACAAACTCTTCAGCTTTATAATATTAGTAGTAATAGTTCCAGTTCCCTTGAGAATACAGGGATAAAATATAGCCTATGACATTCACTAATAACGTGACTTTCTAGTAGTAAAAGAATTTTCAAAATCAGTTCAATAGATCCAGAGATTACCCCTACAATATCATTTTACCTCTCTATAATATTATTAGCATAGATATCGATGAGAAAAGCAATAATATATTAAGATGTAAATTCTATTTTTATATTATTTCATGATTTTTGCAGTGCATAATTTGAATTATGTAATTTATCTTACAATTATTATTATATTTACTAAGTACCACTATTATGACATGAATTATTAACTATTACTTTGTTACCTACTGGTTTTCCTCTTTGTTGATCGAGTATCTATAATTATTTATTATACTTATTTTTATGTACCTACTAGAAAAAACTTCGCCTACGATCTTTAAGATTCTAATACAAATTTCGATTACATTTTTTCGTATAAATAAAAATATCTAAGACAGAAATTGATAATTTAATTCAATACAAGATTAACATTTGCATATATTAGTGGCATTTTATTAAATCCTAAAAGAGGATTTAAATGATAAAATGGCCAATAAATAAACATTTCTATAACGTCACAAAGTATCTAAAACAAATAATTTAGCATTTACAACAAAAAAACTACAAAAATTAAATTGAAATATTTAAAACACCCACACTCGTGTGTTCAAGCTTGTTTGGATATTCCGGATCTGAGCAAAAATAAACGACAATATTAATAAAGTTGAATCACAAAATTGTTTTCAAAACTTACACGGAAGCAATACCTTAAGCGTATAAAATCTTTTTAACAGAAAAAAAATTACCGACTACAACGATGCATTACTCTAAAAAATTTTAATAAAAAAAATTCAACCGACTTCCAACTCAAAAAATAACTTTAACTAAAAAGCAAAAAATAACATCCTACCTATGTGCTACCTTCTGATCAGTTTGAAGGCGGTGCCAAGCCAGTGTCGTGTTTTAATTAAAGCTGTTTCTGGAATTAAAACATCACTGGCTTGGCACCGCCTTCAAACTGATCAGAAGGTAGCACATAGGTAGGATGTTATTTTTTGCTTTTTAGTTAAAGTTATTTTTTAAGTCGGAAGTCGGTTGAATTTTTTTTATTAAAATTTTTAATTTTTTATTTTTAGTGTTAGCATACCCACTGCGTGTGTACAGTCACAACCTATCTAAGTGGAAAGTTCTTATCAATACAAAATTATCAAGTCCAAACACAAGGTAGCTACTGTGAACCGTCGAGGAGTTCTCTTCACTGTCCCTCGTCTTCATCATCAGACCCTTAATACAGTCACAACCTATCTAGGTGGTAAGTTCTCATCAATACAAATTTATCAAGTCCAAACACAAGGTAGCTACTGTGAACCATCGAAGAGTTCTCTTCACTGTCCCTCGTCTTCATCACCAGACCGTTAATACAGTCACAACCCATATAGGTGGAAAGTACTCATCAATACAAATTAATCAAGCCCAAACAAAAGGTGACTGCTGTAAATCCTTGACGAGTTCCATCGTCTGTGTTTCGGCTCCAACATCAGACCAACTCCAAACCTTCATAAAGTAGTGGTGTAGTGGTTTAAAATACCTTATGAAAACACTAACAAACGTACTAGCCGTCTCTACAACTTTCGAAAGTTCTCCTCAATTTCTCCAGGATGCCATCATCAGATCCTGACATGAAAAAAATGGGACCACCCTGAAAGTAAATCCTACAAAACAAAAAAATAATTTTCAAAATCGGTCCATAATTGACGGAATTATCGCTGGACATACATAAAAAAAAAAAAAAAAACATACATACAGCCGAACGTAGAACCTCCTCCTTTTTGGAAGTCGGTTAAAAAAGCGAAAAATAACATCGTACCTTTGTCCTTTCTATTGATCGGTTTGAAGGTGCCAAAAAATCAAAATGAACTTTATTTACCCTATTTGGCATAGCACAAGTAAAAAATTCTTTAACATGCTTTTTTGACGGCCTCCGTGGCGCAGTAGTATGCGCGGTGGATTTATAAGACGGAGGTCCTGGGTTCGATTTTTTTCTTAATTGGTCCAGGTCTGGCTGGTGTGAGGCTTTGGCCGTGGCTAGTTACCACCCTACCGGCAAAGACGTACCGCCAAGCGATTTAGCGTTCCGGTACGATGCCGTGTAGCCTCCTCCTAACAATTTAGCCCGCTTCCATCTTAAATTGCATCATCACTTACCATCAGGTGAGATTGTAGTCAAGGACTAACTTGTAAAGAATTAAAAAAAAAAGACCACAGCATATAAATCACCTTAGCCACAAAATATCACTTAAGCTGCGGTATTTGAGATTATAGAAAATCTTAAATACCCATCATCTGATGTGATGATAATGATTAAGCCGATGATGATAACTGTGATTAACTTAGTTTAAAAAATACAAACTTATGGTATTCTAGATTATTTGTGCCCTAGGAAGTATAGGTGTTAATCGCTAACTACCATACAACTAAAACTCTATCAACTCCTACACCGTCATGAATGCGCAAGGAATTTCTCTTTACACCTCTTTGTTTACATATTGCAATCAATTGCTTAAATCTAACTTTCAATGAAACATTAGTATGCCCGTCAAATGCACGTGCAAATGTGGAACAGATGAACATAAAGGAGTTGGTAGCTAGTGGTGTTGCTAACCCGAAAGGAATATTAAGTTTAAAGCTCGATCATAGTTATATAACCTTATATCATGTTACCATAAACACGTGCATGATTCGACTGCAAACATTATCCGCTTGAAATTTGAGAAGACAGCTGCCATAAACAAAAAATGCTGCGACGTGAACAAAGAATATAAGTTTTTTTTTGGTAGAAGTTTTTAACTTGATCAGCTGTTTAGTTAGAGGGTAGATATACAAAATGATGAGATTGTGTTTTCATAGGAATTTGTTGACATTTTTTTTTTTATTCTTTACAAGTTAGCCCTTGACTACAATCTCACCTGATGGTAAGTGATGATGTAATCTAAGATGGAAGCAGGCTAACTTGTTAGGAGGAGGATGAAAATCCTCACCCCTTTCGGTTTCTACAAAAACACGTACCGGAACGCTAAATCGCTTAGCGGTAAGGCTTTGTCGGTAGGGTGGTAACTAGCCACGGCCGAAGCCTCCCACCAGCTAGACCTGGACTAATTAAGAAAACCTCAATCACCCCAGCCGGGGATCCAACCCAGGACCTCCGTCATTAAATCCACCGCGCATACCACTGCGCCACGGAGGCCGTTAAAGATTATACTATGATTTCACGTAAGGTAATGTTGCAGTTACAGATCCTAGTGAGTTAATCTGGAAGAAGTATAAACTCATTTTTGCTTTTATCTACACTACAGCCTTTTTTGATGAGTACTGTTTACAAACAAAGAAATTAGAAATGAAGGTAGAAAACGCATGACATTTCATAACTTATTTATAATTAATTATGTATGGTTTGTTTATAAAATGTTATATAAAATATATTAACCATATCCATTATTTTTAAGTCCAAATACCTCTGTAGGTTATTAAAATTAAAATAACACAAAAATAATCAAAAATAATGCCATTTCGGTCCAAACACAAGGAGAACAAAAATTTATAGAAAATTAGGAAGAACACTTTTAGATAAAGCGAAGACAAGAGCTAATTGCACAATCTCCTACGAAACTTTACTTATAATTTGTCGTATGAGATATGTCATGTTAAATTAAGTTATGGGAAATGATTTTCTTCAAAATCACTTGTTGTCCAGGAAAATGGAAATAATCACATACAAATTTATCGGCACAATATAAGTACTTCTAAGTTTTACGAGGTGCTTGTTTTGTTACGCTAACGTAAGGCGATAAGCCGAAGCTTAACTTTACCTATTCGAAGCAATGAAACCATAAACCAAACTTATGTTTGCTTTAGGAAATGAGGTTAATGCGTTAATTCGTTAACACTTAGATTATTTAACAGGTCAAGTTTAATATAGGTAGGTAGGTAGGTAGAGGTACTCAATAATTCATTTTATCTTTTTTCATTAATTTATCAGCTTCTCAATTACCATTTTATACTCAGCGGCTCTTAATTCAATTTATATCCTTTATTGAGCTTGATATTATTTAAACACCTAATAAGAAATCTACTAATTCTGCAAATTTATTTATAGCAATACACATCGCATCACAACTTCAATACAAATAAGTAGTTACTCTGTTAAAATACGTCATAATTCTTAATTGAAAGGTATTTACTAACTGAAAATAACTCTCCTGTACGCGTAAAAATATTTTTTTGGTGATATCTTCCCAATTAATAGATTTCACTGATTTCACAATAGAGATATTTAACAAGGTAAAAGAATCTAACAATTTAGTTTCTCCAATTAATTGAGATAGGTAACTATAGTGACAGTTCGGAAATAAATTACCGAAAAAGTAATATTTTACCCACCCACAGAATCGCAGCTGACTTACACTAAGCCGCACAAAACTTTACTTAAGCATTTGACAATTTTAACACGGGTGGAATGCTCATGAAAATATGTTCCTGACTCCGGGATCATATTAGAAAACTGCATATAACGTACATAGGTAGAGGTACATAGACACAAGCATAGACAATAATATATAAGCTCAATGACATTAAATCTCTTGTGAAGAGACGTATGCTGCGTGGACGCTAATAAAAACGTGTGAATGACTACTGTCAACACGACAGACTAATGTTTTACCTGATTGTATAAAAGAAGCGATAAAATATACTTTATGTGGGGTACAACGATCTCTATTCGATATCAATGGTGTTTAATGACTCCATTCTACATCGTGCGATCTTTAACTTGCGTGATTTTTCTCAAAATTATATGAGTTTGAAGCCATCCGTGATCTGTGTAAGTCTGAAATGTTATGGTTTTAATAACCAAGTCGTTTTTATTATTATTTCGTTTAAGGGAATTGAGCAAATAATGCCTATAACATAAGTATCATTTTAATGATAGTTATTGATTATAGTGCATTGTGTTCCTATGTATTAGAGAAGTCAACATCTATCTATTAGTACTACTGTATTTTGTTCAACTGCAGCGATATCGCCGCACTTACTATATTGAGCGAAATACGTTAAGGTCATATAATACACGTATGATTATTCTTAAATGACATTGTTATCGCAGAAAACAATATCTTATAAGCGATATTTCGTTGCATATTTTAATAGTATTTAGCGCTACAGCAAATATTTCGATCAGGTTGATATGAATCTTGTGTGTAGTACATAGTAACTCAATGGTTTAGTTAGGAATTAACTTCCATTTCTTGATATTAAGCAGTTCATACTTAATAAAACAGGCAATTTGCCCAGATAATCCATTTCCTAGATGGTCTACTTTGTGATAAAAAATTACGTGTATCTATTAAATCAATCGCAATGAAACATTGTATGTTAAGTTTCAAATATGGATATTAAAAAATCCTTTGTGGTTAAAATACTTACTAATAATATAGTTTTAATCATTTAGTCGATGTTCAAAATGTTTGTCGAACCTCAAATGAGCTAGACCATTAACATGATGTCGACAGTTACCTACATACCGTTAAAATAGGTTAAGTTAAAGCTAATGCCTTTTACCCTTGATTCGATAATGAGACGCTCTCCGGGTCAACGGCTCTGAGCATTACTTAAAGACTTTCATTAGGGGCAAGCTGACAAAAGATTTGACAAATTACATAGACAATGGAAGAAATATTTCTCGCAATAGTATAAGTAGAGCTAGGTGTTCATATGGGAGCGGTTAGTGAACCGAAACCTTTTCTAATATGTATCTTATACCTAATCTATAAAAAATATTTGTATAAATTTAAACATAATTACACTAATATTATAAAGATGAAAATTTGTGTCTTAATATGTGTGTGTGTGTTCATTTTTCCTCCCATTGGCTAACGCTGGTCAAGATCAAAACCCAATCATCTTTTCAATTTAGCTGCTTAATCCAGATATCCACACGCAGTGAATTAAGAAAATCCCCAGGTATGCAGGTTTCTTGACGATGTTTTGTCTTCAACATTTAAGACACGTGATAATCAATTTCTTAAAATGCACATTACTGAAAAGTTGTAGGTTCGAACCTTCGCCCTTCAAATTGAAGCCAGAGGTCATATCTGCATATCATAGCCACTGCTATCACCGCATCACAAAATGTACTTAGTAAAATTATCCGTAGCTTTAAACCCTCAGTACTAGTACCAAGTCCACACAATAGAAGTCAATCGCGGAACGGAATTTCATAACTCCGTGATAAACATTACCTAACATTGTTTTGTAGTGTAATCAATAATTGCAAACATAATAATAATTATGCGGTCGATAACCTATTAAGCGACTTGGGAAATATTTGTTCTAAATATGATAATTATACATGTAATTAATAATTGTATGTGTTATTTATCTAGCGGACGCCCGAGACTTCGTCCGCGTGGAATTTAGTTTTTCACAAATCCATCGGGAGCCATGGATTTTTCCGGGACAAAAAGTAGCCTATGTGTTAATCCAAACTATAATCTATTTCTATTTCAAATTTAGCCGAGGCGTGAAAGAGTAACGGTCACTTATACCATCAAAATCATTAGGTGTTTGCAAGTCTCGGGAATTCATGTATTTTTTCGAAAATACAAAGCTTAAGTTTTAATCCAGAGTAAAATCTATTTCCATTCCAAATTTCAGCCAAATCGCTTCAGTAGTAGCGGCGTTAAAGAGTAACAAACATACATCTTTCATACAAACATACAAACTTTCGCGCTTAGGTATAATATTAGTAGGATATTAGTAGGAAGTAGGAAATATTAGTAGGATTTGCGTTTTGATTTAGAGTTTTGCAGTGGAATTTTAAATGCGAATAAATATACTTACACAATACACACATCACTACTTAGCATAATATTATAGCCTATGTGTGGTACTAAGATATATTTATATACTACATATAAATACGTATACAATGTATAAACACACCCACACACAGGAAAACACCCATGTTTATCACAAATATTCTCCAGTTGTTGGAATCGAACCCACGGCCATGGATACAGAATGGTCTACCCACTGCGCCACGCGGCCGTCTTGTCGAGTCAGAGCCCTCAACAGCTCCAGAGTAAAGGTCTTGGGTTCGATCCCCACCTGCTGAAGTATTGAAGTACCCACTCCTGATACAGTTACATCAGAAATGAGGAGATCCGCAGAAGAACTAAAATCACTGACATACTCGTAGCTCAGCGAGTCGTGAAGCTAATGTGGCAATGGACAGGGCACGTAGTTCCAAGAGCCGATGGACGTTGGGGTCCCAAGGTGCCGGAATGTCGACCCCGTACCGAAAAGAGCGGTGTTGGTGGACCGAACTGTGTGGACCGAAGACATCAAGCGAGTTGCAGGGAGCCGCTGGATGCTGGCGACTCGAGACCGTTTTGTTTGGAAGTCCATGCAAGACGTCCACCGGCTGATGTCCACTGATATGATGATGATAAATATCATCACATCAATCGCATTTTTCGTATTCCTTAAAGCCGATTGTCAATCACAATATCAAACGCATTAATATAATTAACTAATTTCGTAATTTTGAACAATTCCCAGCTGGTAAGTGGGTACGACAATAGACCAACGAGATGAGGATCGAACCACCACCCCTCGGTGATGATTCCGACCGCACTTACCGTTGAGCTATTGAGGCTCTGAATACTTATAACACTAGTACTCGCTATAGAAGATGTTAGAACATGTTCCCATTTCAATACAAACATTATTAACAAATTGAAACAGTGGGTGGTATACCACTGTGATCTTGATAGTTTACACGATAGCCGGGGGGTTTTAATGTTATTCAATGTTTATGTCTTGCAAAACTTGTTTGGGGCTTTTTGTAAGACATAAAACCCCATTTTGATATTATTATTCTAATTGATTCACCAATAATCACAGAATAAAGAATGATCCAGAATGAGTATTTACAATCAGCTTGGTGAAGCCGGTGACACCCATAAAAAAACCAAACGTCACGCGTCTCCTTGACATCCGCATAAATATACAAACTTTTTTCATAATTTGTATTTCAAAATATAACACTAACAACAATACGTAAATTAATATCATTATTATCAACCCACATATGGCTCACTGCTAACTCGAATCTCCTCTCAAAATGAGAGGGGTTAGGCCAATAGTCCACCACGCTGGCCCAATGCGGTTGGGCAGATTTCACACACGTAGAGAATTAAGAAAATTCTTTCCTGCACCGTTTGAGACACGTGATATTTAATTTCTTAAAATGCACATAACTGAAAAGTTGGAGGCGCATGTTACGGATCGGATTCGAACCCACACCCTCCGAAATCGGAGTCAGAGGTCATATCCACTGGGCTATCACGGTTCATAAATCAATAATTACCAATAAAAAAAAACTTCATCTTATTTCTTTAGTTTTAGTGAACAGTTTTTAAAATGCTTAAAACTTAAGACGCCATTTTTTCTTTATAATTTTGGAAATTACTGATGCAACGCTGTCGTACTGATTCGAAAATGTATTCGTTTATTAATTTTGTATTTGGAACTGCTACGACACCGTCGTGTTCAGTGCTCTATCAGCCTATTATTCTTTAATCTGTGCTAATAATCATAACATCAAATAGATATCAACGACCTGATAATGGCTATAAGTTTATAGTTTATAGCTACAATGTTTTTTCTGTGCGGGACTTGTAGACAAGATCGTATAAATTCCGTTTTGTGTTTAAAGGTAACTGAACTTCTCAACCTTATTCAATTCTGACCTCTGGATTAGCGACTGGACGATAACTGACTCTAACAAAGACTCGTGCATGTCGCTTGTACACCGTCGGTAAACAGTAAATCAAGATATGAAAATAATATTCTGTTATGTCGATGGTACCGTAATTACTAGTCTATTGTTGTATCCGACTTCCAAAATGACTTAAGTTCGCGTGTATGAATTTTATTATGTACTTACCCATTTACCAATATGGATGACGACCGAATTGAGAACCTCCTTCTTTTTGAAGTCGGTTAAAAATAAGTCGGAATTTCCTTCCTGACGAACCGATCGAACGCACGAACCGATTTCCACGGTTTTGCATTCGTTGGAAAGGGCTCGGGCTCCGTGAGGTTTATAGCAGGGTTTACAGAAGGGTAGGGGTAGGGTAAGGGTATGGTAGGGTAGGAAAAGGTAGGGGTAGTTGAAAGTTTACGTCGAGTTTCACGCGGACGAAGTTGCGGGCGTCCGCTAGTTGTATATAAATTAGGAGTATGCTAATAGTAAAGCAATTTTGCAAAAGTAACAGGGTATCTGCGATCATTACTTTCTGAGCTACAGGGTTTAAAGGGTCAGATTTGCGGCGCTGCCTCGGATCCTGGAAAAACGCCCCGTATACCAAATACAAAATGGTGCGATTTAATGACGTCGCAGGTTCTTAATGATCGTTAGATTTGTGTGGGCGATCAAACAAAATTACTAATATCTTTGTTATTTGTGCGTTTATATGTTTATAGTCCATTTATTGAAAAATGTCACATTTAATGTAAGGAAGCTAAAACTGTATGAATTTTCATCTAATTACGATAAAAGATTTTTAATAGATTTTGTAATTTTATAATCTTATTTATTTTACAAATATCCAGTCAATCTTTGCTTTTTATGTGTAAATCAGTTAACATTGACCTTATTTACCCGAATGTAACATAAAAATCAATCAGTGTTACCAACTCTCCAAAATATTTATCCCTAAAGTTGGTGTCAAAAACCCCTAAAATCGCCTTAATTATTGAGTTGTCCCCCTAAAAAATATAAATTCATAATAATTTAGAAATAATATGCTGTCATATGTTTCAAAAGTCTATATTTAATACAGACAAAATACTACGTCTTTATCTGAAGATTCAGATTTTTTGAAATCATACATGTTGACAATGAATAAATTTACCAATTTTTTTTATTCGATGAAAATTGTCTCCAATTCAGAGTTCAAACCTCAGAGTGGTTGTAGAATAACGTATTATATGTAGTTATAAGTCGCTAGGCCAAGAAAGAAATATTAAAATTATCATCAATTTAAAAATATTAAAGAGTCAAAAAAATCCCTGAAAATACCCCTAAAAATTTCAGACCCCTAAAAAAATCCCATTTCACTTATTTGCCCCCTAAATCTGGGGGGAAAACCCCTAAGTTGGGAACCCTGAAATCAATATATTCAAACCTATCATCATCCCTACTTTATTCGGCTGATTTTAAAAAATTCTTTTTGATGTTGTTATCAACATATTTTTATAAAAAAAAACCCCAGATGTCATGAAATAACTAATTACACTCTGGATCAAGTCATCAGTCATCAGACATTCTCTTTCGTTGCGCTTTCATTTGAGACCCCCAGTCAAGTATATTTGCAGACATTCGGTAAGTTACTCTTCCCCACTTTCACCCCCCCACAACTTTTAAACCTAATCAAAAATGTCTAATACTCGCACATAAGTCACCTTTAATACAAAAAAAACTAAATTGAAATCGCTTCGCCGTTCAGGAGCTATGGTGCCTCAGACAGTCTGACAGACAGACAAACACGTCAAACTTAAAACACCCCTCTTTTGCGCCGGGGGTTAAAAAAAGACATTTTCTCACCACATTTTCTACCTGTCCAAGTGTCCAATATAAAATGAGTAGCTACGACATAAACGTGAGTAGGTAGGTAAGCACTAATCGATTAAATCTATCCTTAAGTTTTACGATCCTTTACTAATTTACGATCCTGACGATGACATAACGAACGACAATGCTTCCCAGGCAACTCAAACACAAGCTACACAGCGTCCTCGGCGGCGAAGACGAGGTCCCCGATATCTGACGTCACCCAGACGTGGGCTTTTTAACTCACGATCTCGGGGGCGCCCGGACTGATACACTGAAGCCAAAAAACCCTTTCCGAACGGCCCTTTAAGCCGGAGACGCCCATCTAACTTTGCTTCTGCTTTCGGGCTCCATCAAGCAATGCTTCTGCGCTCTCCCAAACCCCCCGGTGACGCCGCTGAGGTCCCATAAGGAGCCTACGGCTTACACAATCCTACTAATATTATAAACGCGAAAGTTTGTATGGATGTTTGGATGTTTGTTACTCTATAACGCCGCTACTACTGAAGCGATTTAGCTGAAATTTGGAATGGAAATAGATTTTACTCTGGACTAACACTTCTTTTTATCCCGAAAAATTCAATGGTTTCCCGAGATTTGCGAAAACTGATGATTTTGATGATATGAATTTTTGTTACTCTTTCACGCCTCAACTTCTGAAACGAAGTAGCTGAAATTTGGTATTAAGATATATTAAAGCCTGGACTAACACATAGACTACATTTATTCCGGAAAAATCCATGGTTTCCGAGGGATTTGTGAAAAACTAAATTCCACGTGGACGAAATCGCGGGCGTCCGCTAGTCAGCAATAAAAACCCTTGAGTTTTCTTGTCATGGTTACGTGTGAATGATTAAAAGGTTTGAGGTTAGTTTATTTACATATATACATATAGAACCCAGTATGATTAATTCTAAGCTAGCTAGCTATTCTTTATAATCCGAGTGATTTTTTTCTCTTAACCCATGAAGACATGGATTGTTTTGCGAAAAATCCACTTATTATACTATGTTGCTTGCCCAAATACCCGCTATTATTCAGTGAAAGTCCCATTCAAATCGGTTCAGCCGTTCCAGAAAAAGCCCGGACAAACAGACACACAAAATTTAAATACATCGTTGTAAAACAATATTAACAATTGATTGAATAGAAAAAAAAGATAATTAATGTTTTCTTAAGTTTTTTATATGAGTTTGATTTTGAATTCTATGCAGATTGTATACATATTTAAATTAAACGACAATTTGCAAGTCACTATGTATTTACTGGACGGCTTGTGCCGTGGACAAGGAAATAAATAATATTATCAATAACACTTAATTATAAAGCTATAAATACCTAGTTACGTAAAACATATAACATAGGTATACTAAGTAGTAGGTACACATAAAATTATATACGAATAGCAAGTAAGTATATTATAAAGCTGAAGAGTTTGTTTGTTTGATTGAACGCGCCAATCTCAGGAACATGAAAAATTCTTTCAGTGTTAGATAGCCCACTTATCGAGAAAGGCTATAGGCTATATATGATCCCCGTATTCCTACGGGAACGGGATTCACGCGGGTGAAACCGCGCGGCGCCTACTGGTAATATTATAAAGCTGAAGAGTATGTTTGTTTGATTGAACGCGCTTATAGCAGGAACTACTGGTCCGATTTGAAAAATTATTTCACTGTTGGATAGCCCATTTATCGAGGAAGCTAATGGCTATATTATTCTTACAGGAACGGGAACCACGCGGGTGAAACCTCGCGGCCTCAGCTAGTCAATTATATATCTTAAACCAACCATATTTTATACTAGAGATGCGGCACTAGCGCATCAAAACTAAGGCTGACAAATTAATGTGCATAATTGTCGTAATTTCATTTAGTCGCTTATTAAACAACGAAAGTTATTCAAGCACACAATACCTAAATTGTCTACAATGTCGAGTTGTGTGTTTAGGAAGTATAGAAACTATTTATACATAAAAACGATTTAAAAATAAACATACCTATATAATAAGTTAATAAACACAAAATTGTGCATGTGTGCGCTCAGTGGAGTTGCTAAATTAGGATCACTTTTTGCGGTTATTCTGTAGGCACGTAACATATCTATAGTATAAAATAATCATTGTCTACAATATCGAGTAACTAGCACTCCAAAACTCACTCATTTATAACTGCAAAACTGCTGAACAGGTTTGGATGAAATTTGGCACAGTGATAGAATATTATAGTCTCGAATAGTCGTCAACTTTTTCGACACATTCAATAGATAACGTTATTATACACAAATCTTGACAAATTGTTTGTCCTAACATTTACCATGAATCACATTATTGGCGAAAATTGCCAGGCCAATAGTTTCCTTTACTTTAGTTTCCATGCTTGCCCAATGCGGATTGGCAGACCTAACACACGTAGAGAATTAAGAAAATTCTCAGGTTCTTATGCAAATTTTAATTATACAGTGATTAAATATGGTTGGATATAATACTATATGTACAGAAATACCATCAAATCCTACGTACGAATTTAAAACCTCGTCAAAATAAACATACAAACCAAAATAAATATTACTTCAGTTATTCAATTAAAACACAGTATCTAAACATATAATAAGTATAATTTATTATGTATGGATAACCTTCCCGTTCGTTTGCCTTTTAAACAAGCTATTTGACGTTAAGTAGTTTTAAGGTCGCTGCATATGGAACGGGGTTAGGACGTGGACAGGGCGGCGACGAGACGAGGTATTTAGTATACATAGTACGAGTATGTATACGTTGTCAAGCATTTCCGTAATCAATGCTGTGTGCCTAGTGGGAGTTTTCAATATTTTCATACTGTTAACATCACGTTGACGTAGTCAGTGGGGGTCATCTCCTCCCGAGAGTGTCGGGTGAGGGGGTACGGGCCTCGAGGCTTTGCCTCCTTGCCCGAGTAAGACGCAGGGGATCCTTCTCCCCCGGTGATTTCTTCCAGACCCTTTCGGGGCTGAGGCATCTTGGCCTATGAGTTGAGTTCATAACTGAGAGTTGAAAACGTTGACGTAAACGCAAATTGAAACAGTTGTGCAGTAGTGCCACTAGATGGCGCTGTTTCAATTCCATAAAAATTCTCGTTTACGTTACGTGACAGTAACAGTATCAAATTGCCACTAGGCCCTCAAATCACATAATTTAGGTGAGGTCACTTATAGTCCGTTCAAGTCGAACATTTTATGCCCTGCCCACTAGCCGGAAAAAGTTTGGAGAGCATAGATTTTAGGTTATTAGTCTAAGATGGAAAGATTTTTTTTCCTCCCCGATCATAAAAAGGATCATAAATACTCTTGGACTTCCAAGCACAACGGTCTCGAGATGCCAGCATCCAGCGGCTCCCTGCAACCCACTATATAAAATTAAAAAGGTACATATCTAATTATGTAAACGCCGTATCACCCCGTCCGTATGTTACACGTAATCATATTAAATACCTCGCTATGCTCAGGATTCCTTTTATGAACCACTCGCTTTCATTGGCGTATCTAGGATTATTTCCTACTTGTCTATTCTAGGGTGGGCCCGGCCCATCCAGCCCACCCGCTAAATACCTATGCTCGCTTTGCTTGTATTTCAATCGTAGAATCTTTCGCTTGCTCGGTGTTTAATATACGCACTCAAAGCAAAAAACTGTTGCAACCTTATTGCCTAAAGAGTAATTAATTATTATTTAAATATTGTAATTCCTAATGCATTGTTGGCTAGCAAGCATTAGGTAAGTGTAAAGAATTTAGGTGGGAATTCGAACAGTTTTGTGACATCTTATTACCATAAAAATTATGTGAAACATGTAAAAACGATTTATCACTGCTGCCTACATCGCTATGGCGGCGGTGGGGAATCCGATACAGAATTTTTATGAGTTCTATTGTCTATGCGAGTATGCTAGAAAGCCATTTGATTTCGCAACAACGCATCAATATAACCAATTACATACTAACTTTTAGTGCCATTCGATTTTGCACCACCATTAACATAGAGTGAGTTTTTTATTTTTATTTTTATATATTTATAATATAAAATTAGATAAATCATTTATAAATGACAAAGATTCTCTCATATTTTATAATTGCAGAATTTTGTGAACGCAACACAAAAATTAAAAATGCAAGTTCGTAAAAATTAAAAAAAAACAATATTTTTATTTTGTTGTTGTTGTTATGTACACAAACAAAGCAAGCTACCTACGTTTTGGGGCAGCAGGGTTGAGAATGCAAACGCGACTGATTATTTAATATTTATTTTAAATAAAATATTACAAAAAACTTATAATAACTAGAAGACTCTAATTTCGGCGATTGAAATGTAGAGAGCCTAATCCTAACTAGATGTCCCACTCGATCGAAGATTGATCAAAGAGCGCCTTCCATCGCGTATCCTCCTCTTTTATATTGATACTCATTCGCGTAATTAACTACGTAAATCGCTACGTGAATCCATCGCAACGAAGTATGTAGGGCGCTGAACAAGCACATTCTGCCGTCCAAGGTTAGATGAGAGCAGGGCACTGGAACATGCAACCGTTGCAACCTACTGGACTACAGCGGTCGTAACAAGCTTAAAAACAGGATATTAACAAAACAGTATATATAATAAAGAGTTTTAAAACTATTACCTACTCGATCTAATATTATAAAGAGATCAAGTTTATAGTTTTCAAGTTCGTAGGAGTTATGTTCTAAGGTAAGCTCTGGATCTACTGAACCTATTTTCTAAATTGTTTTACCAATAGAAAGCCACTTTCCCTTCCCACGGAAACTACGCCGGTAAACCTTCGGGACTTCTACTAGTCAACGAAACTGTGAAGTAGGTGTCTTACCAACAGTAGTAGATTGTTATACGAGGGGCTAAAAAGACCCATTATAAACGAGGTATTTTTAGGGCCCGAGACGTAAGGCGAGGGCCGACTAAATAGAAACCGAGTTTATAATGGGCTTAGCCCCACGTGTTACACGCTGCTTTTCACTACGATTGCGAGAAAATAAAATAGTTTAGTACAATATTCAATGATTTATTTTAATTGAAAATTAAATGTACAAAGTCTACAATTTTGGATATTAAGGGAGATGCTTTTACCCGGTAACATAATTTCCGGCTACTGTGAAGATGAATAATGAGTATGTGAGGTAAACGTGGGAGATAATAGTTTAAAAAACTCCTTTCGTAAGTGAATCCATTCGTTGTTGTTTTCTCCACTTGTAAGTATTTAAGTAAATGCGTCTCGACTTTGATGGTAACAGATTGAAAATTTTATCCATCACTAAAATTTGAATCACCATTCTCACTAGATGAAGACAACAATAACAATTAATTTAATTTAATTTTTTTCACATGAGAAAAAGGCAAACACCGTAAAGGATGTCCAATGTCTTCAAATCTCGCTCTAGTCGCAACTCAATAAAAATTAAATAAAAAAATGAACGTATTCCACAAACAAGAACGCTGCATTTCCTTCCAATTTAAAGTTTTTTATTTAATTTTCAAAACAATCAGGGCCTTACCTATAATGATTCTATTTTCGAATAAAACCTCCTCCGTTTTATAGTAGGCTAGTACTTGGCTAGTACTCGTAACAGACAAGAATTAAAAAAACAAAATTACTTTAGCCCCTAGAGGCTGTGGCGTGGTAATAAGACAGTGTTTTTGAGCAAGAGTAGTGAAAAATAATAAATCTCTCAACTCACATAACCTTGTCGTACGTGGCCGCTTGCAGCAATCCCTTATTACACGGCGCTTAAATTGTAAGATAAAGTTACGGTTATTTATTAAAGAGGCATACATTGTTCGTTGCTTACTTATCGCTTCTTGAGAGAATACATTCTCATGCAATATGCATAACCGCGTATATATACTTGTACTTGATTCGCATCTAAAAAGTGTTTCACTTTCGTTCAATTTGTTGGACTCTATAACTGGATTTTAATCAATACTTGTAAACAAAACTGAATTGTATGTCTGTGATTCAAAAATGACTGTGTTTTCTCAAGTGTTTATAGTATAGCAAACTTTAAAAAAAAAAATTGTCTGTCTGTTGATGTTTGTAAGGGTTAATCTCTGGAACGGATGAAACGATTTGAATGGGATCTTTCACTGGAAGATTGAGGATTTTATTAAGCAACATACTGTCACCATTTTATGCTCGAAAAATCCATGTTTTCCTCGGATTTGTGAAAAATCAAATGACTCGCTTCACTCGTATTTTGTATTGTTGTGATAATGTAGGTTAATGAAATGAAATACTAAAGCATGATATTGAAATGTAAATACAGCAGCACGCTCGACTAGCACCGGCAACCGCACGCAGGTGGTTTGGTTTTGCGATGCATGAACAAGATCATGACTCAGGACCCCGGGTTCGAAATAGTCGGGCATAGGCATAATTACGTAGTTTAGTGTTTTTCTATTTCAATATTAAGGAAAAATTTTAGGATATGTTTAATGACAAATAGCATTTTCATTTAAGTAGTTTTCATTTAACTTATTGTGATCTTTATTCCATACCTGTCTATACAATAAATTCTAATAACCTATGATTTTATTATAACTAAAAAAGATAAATTCATTTATAACAAAAAATAAAAAAAAATACGATTCATAGTCACCCTATAAGTAGTACCTACGTAGATATGTTATACTTACAGATAAAATCAAACGCAAATGTCCACTAGCTTTAACTTACCTATTAATCAATCGTATTAAGTTATCAATTTTACTTGCCGGAAATATGAGATTAAAGTTCAAGTTGATATTGTTTCCTATGTAAACAGAATATAGCGTAGGTATATTGTGTAAACAAGGAACTTTCTTGATACTTTACAGTTTCATTGTTGCAATTGCAACAGCGCCGGATAAACAACTTTGACCATATCAATGGCGTACATTCATTCATATAAACACTGCATCATTATCAGCACAGATTTTTTTTTTATTCTTTACAAGTTAGCCCTTGACTACAATCTGATGGTAAGTGATGATGCAGTCTAAGATGGAAACGGGCTAACTTGTTAGGAGGAGGATGAAAATCCACACCCCTTTCGGTTTCTACACGGCATCGTACCGGAACGCTAAATCGCTTGGCGGTACGTCTTTGCCGGTAGGGTGGTAACTAGCCACGGCCGAAGCCTCCCACCAGCCAGACCTGGACAAATTAAGAAAATCTCAATCTGCCCAGCCGGGGATCGAACCCAGGACCTCCGTCTTGTAAATCCACCGCGCATACCACTGTGCCATGGAGGCCGTCAATAATAAATAATAGGCAGATGGAGCGTACGGAACACGACGGTGTCGTACTCGTCATAAATACAAAATTCAAAAACGAATACATTCTCGAGTCAGTACGATACGAAGCGTCGCATCAGTAATTTCCAATATTGTTCAAGAAAAATGGCGTCTTGTGTTTTTTTAAATATTTTTAAAAACTATTCTCAAAAACTAAAGAAATAAGACGGAGTAATTTTTTCATCATCATCATCATCATCATCATCATCAAATCAACCGATGAACGTCCAATGCAGGACATAGGACTTTTGTAGGGACTTCCAAACAGCACGAAACTGAGCTTGAGGTTACTCTCTGATTATCAGCCTATTTTAACGAGCCACTAGGACAAGGCCTCCCTCCCTCCTTAAATGAGAAGGGATATAGAGCTTTTAAACATCATTTTGGTGTAACGCTGGTTGGCAGGCCTTGTTCATAATGTTTGTCTGTTTATGCATTTATCAAATGCTAATAGTGACCGGGATCCACTGCTTTAAACTTCCTCTACAAGGCAGAGGCGAACTCCACGGACGTTATTAATGATATTTGACAATGACAATCTTATTCATTGATTGACTTTGACATTGACAACCCGCGTTTGCAAAGACAACTGACAATCAGTGAAATACGCATCAACGACGACTATATAAATAAATCACTACCGCATTTACAAAGCTAGATCGGTGTGAAAGTAATAAAGACAGCTTATTTTTCCCGTTGGCGTATATTATTTCGGCTAAGATTCTAATGAGTAATCTACTAAAATATACAAGATTTTCAGTACATTTTTTTATTTTTGTATCGTTCTGTAAAGTGGGCCCAATTTCAGATATCTCCTATAAAGCACAATTTTTGTTACAGATAATGTTAACGAATACTTCAA
Source organism: Bicyclus anynana (assembly GCF_947172395.1). Taxonomy (NCBI): domain Eukaryota; kingdom Metazoa; phylum Arthropoda; class Insecta; order Lepidoptera; family Nymphalidae; genus Bicyclus; species Bicyclus anynana. The sequence goes on along the minus strand of NC_069096.1, from coordinate 5,365,380 downwards.
GTTTGCTTCTCTTCTCAACCATTATCCTAAAACTCGCCGATGCAACGGTGCCTGGCACAGCAAGCGCAAATGAGATCACCCAAAAAGCACAAAAGAAAACCCCAAACCCTGGCGGGGCTTTATACCCCCAAGAAACAATAACAAGATCCATAAGAAACCTAGATGGTATATGGAACTTCAGACGGTCGCCTGTGGACCCAGAATACGGATATCGGAACGGCTGGTACGAGCAAGACCTTGAAAAGGTAAAATAAAACTATTTACTATAGGTTTTATATTCTCGTAAGTCCCTGTTTCTCAAAGTGCGTCAAAAGTTGTTGTTTAATCGAAATTCGAAATATTTTTGCATTTAGGTAAGCCATACAGACTTTCCAGATAGAACATACTTTATTATAATCATAAGTAAATAAAAAGCTATGATAAATCATAATTTCTTTGGTACCTATATTGTGTAAGGTAAGATAAGCTATCACATATAAGGTAAGTTGTAAGTATAATTATTATTGATTATACAACGAGTTGCGAAGCTAAAGTGGCAATGGGCGGGGCACATAGTACGAAGAGCCGATGGACGTTGGGGTCCCAAAGTGCTGGAATGGCGACGCCGCAATAGTAAGCGCAGTGTTTGCCGACCCCACACCAGGTGGACTGACGACATCAAACGAGTCGCAGGGATTCGCTGGATGCAGGTGGCTCAGTATGGTTGGAAGTCCCTTACAAAAGGCCTGTGTCCTACAGTGTCCTACAGCGTCCATCGGCTGCTATGATGATGACCATACAACTGAGATGTTGTATTTTATTGATATTGCTACGATTAGGCAAGTGATAAAAATATAATCTTATTCGATGTAGAATATAGGTGCTAATAATTATCATTGAATTTAATATTAGATTATTATTAAATATAATTTATTTCCTTGCTCACTTTGAGAAGCTATGGAATACTCTTATGCTAAACAAAAAGTTTAAACAAGTACAAACAAACTTTTTGTCATTCAAAACCCGATATTGACATATTAAAGTTTGTCGATGCAAAAAACAATAGATGTTTGAACTTAACATTTAAATTATTATGCTATGGTAATTAAGTCCGAGAGTTGGTTGTCCTGGACCTAAAATCTTGTTTATGGGTGTTAAACCGAGAGCTTGCGATAGTCAGACTTACCTCATCGTAAGAAAGCTCAAAGTTTGTCAGCCTATGCTCCTCCCATAGAAAAGTACGAAAGTCAAATAGACTAGGTGACATTTCATTAAAAACGGTCATAAATTGTTCACTATCGTTCATTAGATCATAAAAATATGTAAACTACTCCCCTGCCGAATTTCCAATTTCAACGTAAAGTGGTTATCAAGATTTCGCTTTTATACATTTAGAAGTTGCGCTTTATAGGTCGATTGAGATTCTGGACCCTTGAAATCTCTTATCTTCTACAGCCACCACAGTCCAAAATCCATAATTGGCTACCGTAATCACCAACGGTACGAGCATGGTCTGACAAACTTTGAGCTATCCTAAAATGAGGTAAGTCTGGCTATCGTAGGATATTGGTCCATATGATGTTTATCTGCCCATAGTTCACCAGGTTGTTTACCCCGGATTCTTGTTTCGCTATTTTATGCGATTAGAACTGCTCAAGCTTTTGGCAACTACAATTTATGAACGACATAAAAATTAATTAAGTCTACAAGGATGTTTTTTTTTAATCCTTAGACAAAAAGCTATTGTGTACCTAATGGTATGCTAAATGCGTTCCTCAAAGGTTTCTCATGCCGATTCACACAGACGTAAAGCGTGTTGTATATGCGAACGGAAGTTACTAAATTGTTTCGTATTTTAACTCGATTCAATTGTTTATTATTCTAATGTTAAATAGCATTAATTGACATCTCAAGGTATATTTATTGTTATCTATAGAGGACACCCTTGAGTTTGTTCGCGAAGAATTTAATTTTTCAAAAATTCAGCGGGAACCATTGATCTTTTTGGGATAAAAAGTAGCCTATAATATGTTGTTTAATATCCTCCTCTATCGGACGGTGGGAAGACGAGCTGAAGCTTACAGCTGGCCCATTCTGGAGAAGAGTAGCTCTGGACAGGAAACACTGGCGGGAGCTGGAGGAGACCTTTGCCATGAGGCACAATGAGATTAGGGACATAATTTAAATGTACAAAATCTTCATTAATAAAGACTATTTTATTTATTTATTTATTTTATTTTAACCTCCTCTATCTCTCAGTGAAAGTCCCGTTCGGTTCAGCTGTTCCAAAGATTACCCCGACCAAACAATAAAAATTTGAAAATGTATGTAATAATGTATTTTAGTACCTTGTAAGCCCTTGGGAAAACATGGTTATTTTGAAATCACAGACAGACACTTCAATTTCATTTATACAAGATGCTGGGGAGTATTTTCCATAACTCTGGGAAATATAATAAATAGGGGACACATTTGAACGCATCCTTATAACTATGAAGTAGCCATATTTTACGTATTTGAAAATGTAAGGATAGATAAAGGTGTGTTGTATAAAAATATAAAAAGCTTTAATTTTTTAGTCAAAAAAATATTAGTTATACAGTCTCCTATACGTGGTCTCTGGTGGAGTTATGGGAAATATTCCCCAGCACCCTGTATTTATATTGCGCTTTTTATTAAGATGGAGCTTAAGCTCACTAAGCTTCTACAATATATAATGGCGAGCAAAGTAATTTGATCCTGTAACGAGCACTATAAGATGATGTGTGACTAACTATATAATGTTTATACAGACGGGGCCAGTAATCCCCATGCCAGTGCCGTCTTCGTACAACGACGTGGGGGAGGAGGCTTCGCTGCGAGACCACGTAGGGCTGGTCTGGTACGACAGGCGCTTCCACGTGCCCATATGGTGGCTCCGGGCGGAACAGCGGGTTTGGCTACGATTCAGCAGTGTCCATTACGCTGCCCAAGTAGTAAGTCATTAATAAATTAATATTTAAAAAAAATATTTTTGTATCATATATACAGGATGTCCCGTAATTAATAAATAAACCGCAAATGGTAAATACACCACCTATTTATCTAAAACTAATTTCAAAAATTCCCTAGTGTGATCGAGGTATATTTTTTGTTCGGATTTTTCAAATTTTTCTATCTTGAATCAGTTTTTTCAGTGATGTAACTGCTGGAATTAGAAGATCTGATTTTTGTTAAACACTATGGATTAATTACCAATGTTTTAGATAATAAAATAGATTGTTTTAGATACTTAGCAAATAGTTTTAGATAATAAGTAGGTGGTGTATCTAACATTTGCGTTTTATCCATTTATTACGGGACACTCTGTATATATGAGATAGGTAGGTAAATAATATCATCATAAACTAAATATAGCAGTTGCACGCGGTTTCAGTACCTAGGTACCGCTTAGTACCCGTTAATACAACTGGGGAGCCGAACAGAGAAAATTTTGAACTTACTCGAGCTTATGAGAGGAATGACCATAAGCATACTTAAGGTTTATAAATGTACCTCCACCAAGTATGATCCCTCAATATTGGTGGGTATGCTTCACCAAAACAAAAAGTCTCCAAAAATACAATAGCTAAAAGGTGTGCTTTTCAAAAATATGACGATTTAAACGTAATGCCACAGAAAACATATGTACGTAATGCCAGAAAATGAAAGGATTACAATGTCGCAAATTAAACCCCCTGTATTTCCGCTTTTTAAATAAAATAATACCACAAGACCTTATTTCTGACATACATAATCCTCGCAACGCTCGACTAAGTAGCTGTACACTTTTACCATTAGGGGCTCCCCCACCAATAAGTACGACTAAAAGCCAGGTTCAACATCATGAAGTGATAAGTTAAATAAAATTTTTCATTAACTTAATAGGTCTGTGTCTATTACCACAGTATACATACTCTGCTATTACCCTGTGCCTCCTAAAACCACATAAAACCGCCAATCTTTCACGTAACGTTTCACCGTTTTTGTTCAACTCGTTAAATAAAATGAAAATATCTGTTATTATCCAAATGTACCTCAATCAGATCGAAGAACCTATTAAATTACGTGTTTTGAATATTTAAATTTTGCGTGGAAACATAGTTCATTGCCCTCACTTTATTAACTCACTCATTAATATACACCTATTGGAAATTTACTATTTGATCATGGAGTGCGACTTTTTGAGTAAACAATAGTCGTCTAAAGTTTTGGTACGGTGCGTTCATTTCAACCAACTTAAAAAAAAAGGAGGAGTTTCTCAATGATGCGTATGTTTTTTTATGTACCGCATAAATTCGTCACAAAACACACAAATTTAATTTATGAAAATTAAATGCCAAGACACACTAAAAACAGAAAAAAATATTGAACCGTCTTCAATATCACAAAAATAAACTAAAAAGCGAAAAATAACATCGTATGTGCTACCTTTTTGTGTTGAAGGCGGTGCCAACACAGTGCATTAACTAATGCCGGTTAAATCATAAACTTTTAGTATTCAAGGACAGTTTTTTCCCGTAGTTCTTTCAGAAACGGCTTTAATTAATACGTTACTGATGACTTGGCGACGGCTTTCGCTGTTGAAGTCGGTTAAATTTTTTTGTTAAATAGATTTTATGCAATATTATAGTCAGAGCCTCGAAATAAAAAAACACTGGTTGGGTCAGTGACTGAAACTAAAACAATCATTATCCCTATACGTAATCCTGTTTTAAAATTAACAGTGTAAGTATAGGTACTTACACTGTTAATTTTACAAAATTACATTTATTAATTGTACAACTTAGCAAACAGGTATAGGTACAAACACATGCACTCTTGTATATTATTAGGAATTTAGTATTAATGATTATTTATATCAAATGTATGTAATATGCTGATTGCTGCTTATTGAAACAAAAGCAAAGTTGTTGCTCTGTAAAGAGAAACAACATTAAAAGCTGTTGCTTCAAATATTCTTGTACAATAGAACAAAATTATTTCCAATAAAATCGTTAACGCTTCACTTGTACAAAATAACATCGAGAATTTTCTGACAGATGAATTATAAACTAAACAGATAATACTTTGACGTTAATTAATGCGCGGGAAATTCAATTTAAATGTAGTTTATAAGAACTTCATTTACATGTATATTAGTCTACTATATATTATGGAAGAGCGGGGCCGCCCGTCACAAGTTACAGTAGTAATACTGCAAACTTAATGGGATGGTTCCAATCACAATATTATTGCTATGTTTGAAAATAATGTACTAATATGTTACATCTTTGGAATAAAAAACTTATTACCATAAAAAACTTATTACCATATTACCTGTTTGCTAATTTGTATTAAAAACTATACCGGTGCGTTACTGAGCAATTACGAGTAAGAACCACATGCTGTTTTGATTTTTTAAAGTTACGGAAAGAGGAACCGATAAAGGATGCTTTTCGCTGTAGGTACGTCTTTTATATACCTATAATATGTCAATACGCTTTTTGTCAATAAGTTTGACATGAGCGTCCGTTTGTCTGTCTGTGTGTTCGTTTCATTTATAATGGTGCGGGTGACAGTTCGTTGCACTCTTGAAAGTTTGCAGCGATTCACGATAATAGTACGTATTATGAACGTCATACAGGCGACTGTCAATACCCAAGCTATCTGAAAAACTCTTTCAGATGTGGTATTTTGTGTGTTAAAAACTGACGTGAGCGGTGTTTTATGGGTAATACGACTAAAATGCGGAAAGTAAATCCGAAGATATCGGCGTTTTTTTATTAGGATTAAAATAATTTCTGACTTAAGAGTACCTAGTTAATTAATATTTTTCAAATCAAACAAACAACTTGGACATTTTCCGACGTAGCACTTATCTGACGCAACAGGCAAGATCTCAGACTAATTAGATAAAGACCTGCCTCGCAAGACATTATTTTTCTGTCAAAGTATATGATCAACGATCTTATGCGATTATAAACACTGTCTCTAAAGAATCGATGTTTCATAGTTTACAATCGTGTCCGTCGGTTAAAAACCTCAGTAAAAATACCTTTTTGTGTAGTTATATGGTGTAAAAAGTGAACAAAAACTGCTAGTTTAGTATAAGATATGTATGAAATCTAAGCTCGTTTTCCTTAGAAAATGGCAGAAAATTTTGTTCGTGAATTTGGGTGCGATACTAGTCCTTATGTATTTAGTCTGAGGGCAAGATCTATACTTAATAGGTATTATAAATGCGAAAGTAACTCTCTCCGTCTGTCTGTTACCTTTTCACGACTAAACGGCTGAACCGATCAAGATGAATTTTGGTATGATCGTAAAGGGGACCTTGGAGCAAAACATAGAATACTTTTTGACCCTTAAATAAAAATAGCAGAGGGTGAAATAGGGGTTGAAAGTTTATATGGAAAGTCCTACATTTTTAGAGTTTCTATTTTAATTGATCATCCTACTAATATTATAAACGCGGAAGTTTGTATGGGTGTTTGTTACTCTTAAACGCCGAAACTACTAAACCGATTTAGTTGAAATTTGGAATGGAAATAGATATTACTCTGTTTTAACACATAAGTTAATTTTTATCCCGGAAAAGTCCATGGCTCCCGAGGGATTTGTGAAAAACTAAATTTCACGCGGACGAAGTCGCGGGCGTCTGATAGTTTTCTATATATCGCGAAAGTGAAACGTAACATCAAAGGTGAAAAATTATGCACGTAACTGCTCTAAATGTAGACTATCTGTGTCAGTCATCTGTCGCTAGGCAATTGGTCGGATAATTGAACAATTTGTCAGCTCGGAGACCGGCGTCGCGGCTTGACTAGAGTTTAGCTACTGAAAGTAGAGACTGAAATCGCTTGGCAAATAAAAAAAAATCACCATCTCCTTAGGCAAAATATGTAATTGTAAAAAAAATTGTGTTAAAACGTTAATGATCAACATCCTTAACAACCCATATTCGGGTCACTGGACGAAAGAGTCTCCTCTCAGAATGGCTTTAGGGTTTGGCTAATAATAGCTGTCCACCACTCGGGCCCAATGCGGATTGGCAGATTTCACTTCACACACAATGGACGGGGCACATAATTCGAAGAGACGATGACCGTTGGGGTCCCAAGGTGCTGGAATGGCGGCCCCGCACCAGAAAGCGCAATGTTGGTCGACCCCCCACCAGGTGGACTGACGACATCAAGCGAGTCGCAGGTATTCGCTGGATGCAGGTGGCTCTGTATCGTGATGTTTGGAAGTCTCTACAAAAGACCTGTGTCCTATAGTGAACGTCCATTGGCTGATATGATGATGATGACTGCTCTGGCCCAATGCGGACTGGCAGATTTTACTTCACACACTTAGAGAATTACTTAGGTGTGCATGTTTTCTCAAATGTTTTTTCTTTAATGCTTGAGACATGTGATATTTAATTTCTTAAGATGCACATAACTGAAAAGTTGGAGGTGCATGCCTCGGACCGGATTCGAACTTACACCCTTCGAGGTAAATTAAAAAAATCACATCATCATATCTTTCATCTTATCCCGCTTAAGTGGGGTCGGCAAAATATATCATTTAATAAAGTTAATTACGTTGTTAATTAAATAGATAAAGTTGTTATTAAGATATCCGATTCCTATTCACACCTATAAAATAGTGATTGTATGTATCATTATCGGTATTTTTGCATAATTAGGGATTAAAGTGATTTGCTCTACGGACCCTACACTGCGCGTGCGCCGACACGCACATGGCCGGTTTTTTTACATTTGCCGGAAGATTTCAGTCTCTACTTTCAGTAGCCAAACTCTACGGTGTACGGAGTAGGTTCGGTCGACACACCCGCGTGTCTCAGTCAGGCGACCCACATTTATCCCTGACTAGAGGACGCCCGCGACTTTGTCCGAGTGAAGTGCAGTTTTTTTACAAATCCCACGGGAACTATTGATGTTTCCGGGATACAAATTGTAGCTTGTATGTTGCTCAATAACCTCCATTGTCTTCCACTGGAAGTCCCGATGAGTATTTATTTAACACAGCAGTACCTTGGTACCGCCTTCAAACTGATCGCACTAAACAAACTAAGAAGGTAGAACATAGTACGATGCTATTTTTCGCTTTTTAGTTTAGTAAAAACATTTTTATAATTTTGAAGTCGGTTGTATTTTATTTTATTAAAATTTTATACTCAAAAAATGTTGGCAATCCTAACTGTATCAGACTTGGTCACATCGTATCATTTAACAGGCCATAGAAATTTGTAATGCAATAAGTTGGACCGTATTGTGGTTACGATTTGTGACAGACCGTCACATCAAGGAATGTGACATGATATACGAGACACGATATCAATGAAAGTCCTCTTGTAATACGAGTGATACGAGAACACATTTAAACTGTAGGTATAATCAATATATTTAGGTATTCAATGGGGATGATGACTAGGTTTGAATATATTGATTTTTATGAGACACTTCTTAAATAATATGTAAAAAAGAAAGATTGTCTGTATGCTTGCAAAATAAATCTATACTAATATATAAAGCTGTAGAGTTAGTTTGTTTGATTGAACGCGCTAATCTCACGAACTACTGGTCCGATTTGAAAAATTATTTCAGTGTTAGATAGCCCATTTATCGAGGAAGGCTATATGCTATATATTATCCCCGTACTCCAACGGGAACGAGAACCACGCGGGTGAAACCGCGCGGCGTCAGCTAGTATTATTATAATTTAATATAAAATAATGTTGGGAATCTATAATATAAAAATGAATCGCAAAATGTGTTGGTAAGCGCATAACTCAACAACGCCTGGACCAATTTGGCCAAATTTTTTTTAAAATGTTCGTTGAAGTTCAAGGATAGTTTTTACGGCGAGAAAAATTAGAATGATTGCTGGAAAAACCCTAAAAATAGCCCTTTTCTTTTTCCCATACAAATGATTTGTAACTAAAACGTAGTCAATTTGAGCTTTATTGTTATTGTATAAAGTTCATATTAATAATAATTAGAAAACGGGGTAGGGGTAGGGTAGCGGTAGGGTAGGGGTAGGGTAGGGGTAGGGTAGGGGTAGGGTAGGGGTAGGGTAGCGGTAGGGTAGGGGTAGGGTAGGGTAGGGGTAGGGATAGGGTAGGGATAGGGTAGGGTAGGGGTAGGGTAGGGGTAGGGTAGGGGTAGTTGAAAGTTTACATCGAGTTTCACGCGGACGAAGTCGCGGGCATCTGCTAGTTTAATATAAAATAATATTGGTTAATTTAATATAAAATAATTTTGGGGTTAAAACATGTTTTATCCTCAATATTATTTTACGTACGAGTACCTACTCTAAATAACTTTATTTTTTGGTGTATTTTACAATAACAAAAGAAAGTCTTTAACCGATATAAGCCTAAGTAGTGTATGTTGCTTAACGAAACTTTTGCTTGTTAATATAACGGTAACATGTAGGTACCTAAAACAAATTCCTTTATCGTAAATGATAACGCAGCAATCGTTTGAAACAAACATCTAACGCGATACCCTCCTAAGTTCCTACAAAATTTCCGCTGTTTACAGTATAAGTAGGTAGATAAATAAAACGAGTAACTTAATTAAAACATATTTTTCCATTCATTTTAAGAATAATGTATTATGTGGCTCATCTAGATATTCTAGTTCAATATAGAACTTGGTTCAATAGTACAATATCGAACTATAAGAAATTAAATATCACGCGTCTCAAACGGTGAAGGACAACATCGTCAGGAAACCTGCATACATGAGAATTTTCTTAATTATCGGCTCACTGCTGAGCTCGAGTCTCCTGTCAGAATGAGAGGGGTTAGGCCAATAGTCCACCACGCTGGCCCAATGCGGACTGGCAGACTTCACACACGCAGAGAATTAGGAAAACTCTCTGGTATGCAGTTTTTCTTACGATGTTTTCCTTCACCGTTTGAGACACGTGATATTTAATTTCTTAAAATGCACACAACTGAAAAGTTGGAGGTGCATGCCCGGACCGGACCCACACCCTCCGGAATCGAAGGCAGAGGTTCACTCAGTGGTTCGTTAAGACAGGAACTGTGCCTTTAGATGAATTATCTACATAAACAGTCTCAAACAATTAAAGCTATAATCTCTTTAGCACATTATAACAGTAAGTTGTTCTTCCAGTGGGTGAACAGCAAACCGGTGAGCTACCATGAAATCGGTCACCTACCGTTCGAGGCCGAGATCACTGACCTCATTCACTACAACAGCAGTAACCTCCTCACCGTCGTTGTTGACAACACATTACTCAGCGACACAGTTCCTCAAGGCACCATTCGGGATATATTTGTTGGGTAAGTTCATTTTATACAGATATCTTTTTTCTGCTCAGTGTTGTCGGGGATAAATACATATCTCTATACTTCTGCCGGCTAGTCGACAGGGCATGTCTGACTTGCACGGGCTAAAAATAACCCTTAACTCCGTGGTCAGCACGGAATCGCATATTCTTAAAGCTAAATATTATCACCCTAAGCCTAAGCTAACTGGGCGCAGCGTAAGGGCCTTATCATATTACTAGCGGTTTGCCAGCGGTTGCAAAGCGGAGCGGACGCACAGCGAATGCGTCGCGAACACGTCGAAGCTGCGCAGCGAAGGCGTCGCGGATTCACGTTTCCGTCGCGGTTTTGTAACGAATTTACGACGTACATTACATTCAGTAACAAAATGCTGTTTTATTTATTTAAAAAAAATCAGATTTCTGGCTAAAAAACTATTGTTTATATTGTTTGTATTTTTCTTTCCAAACCAACAAATCATCGCAGGTTAATTTTTCGTCGACTAGTTAATATGTTTAGTTCGTTACAATTTTGATTACTTCATCGTACATCGCACAAGAGCCAAAAAAGTCGTACAATTACTATTTAAATCATACGTTTGGCAACACTGGGACGGACTGGCGTTTGTACGAGACAGTACAACATTGTGCGTCCGCAACGAATTCGCTGCGGATGCGCGGCATGTTCGTTGCGCGTCCGTAACGTATACGTTGCAAGCCCGTTCCGCTTTGAAAACGCTCTCAATTCGCTAGTGTGATAGTTCTGTAATAGGTATTAGGTCTAGATAATATAATATCCTCTGTCTTATGGAAATAAAGGCCTGATACTGACCAATGGATCTTTAAATCATCCCTAACAGAACGTGATCTGTTAATAATCATTCACTTCAAAATTATTATCGTCTTCTATAAACAGTGTACTTTGTTACATAAGTTCGTAATAGAACATTGCGACAGTTACTCTGACATCATAATTATTCATTGTTAGAAATTTCACGGTGATTTCGTTTCATAAATACCCGTAAAATTCTGTGACAAATAGCGGTAAACGAAAAGAAAAGTATCTTATATCAAACTACATAACATTATCTTCACGGTTAACTTTAGTTATGGTAATCATTACCTACGCTATCAAATTTTGAAAATCCGTAATTTATGATCCTAACACACATATACTCATCACTGAATGTAATGCTCCTTTCATGAAATTATTTAAAAAGACGTACCTATATATTTTATCAAGTAATTAATTTACTCATAGATAGTGTAAACATAATATATCATTAAAGTAACATGTTTTAATTACCTGAAAAAGGATTGTAGGTTCTTACATAATTTAAACATAGATACCCTTAAAAACTTGTACTCAAATGTAAATTCCATGTTTTGCGATTTCGCTATCTGTTACTTGTAAATAGTTCCTGCATTAATTATTTCGAAGAAATTGTATTCTAACAATGGTTGGTATTATCCTAACTTGTTTATATTTAGTTTTATCAAATTTACACAGACTTGTCGTATCGTTCTCAGTTATTCATGTTATAAATATGAAATACGCATGTTTGATTTGTTTTTGATGACCTCTCTGGTACTTCAACAGAGAGTCCAAATTCCAGCTTGGGTCAATCGATCGGTTTTTTGTTTTCTTTATTGCTGGTCTGGTGGAAGTCTTCTGCTGGAAGAGTTAACTCTACCAGCAAAGACATAGATATCGTTAAGCAATTTATATAATAAACGTGTGCTTCTCCCAACACAAGGTAGACTGCTACCATGAGACAACGTCACTTAACATTAGGTGAGATCGGAGTCAATGGCTATATTGTAATGAAATACTTTACTTGTTCCTGTTTTACATATTGAATACCTACAATATCTCAACAAGAGTTTTTGCGATTGTCGTTTTAGTCAATGCTCTTAATCTTACAGCGAAGCTTTTGAGCAAGCTTTCGCTTGACTGTTGGTCAAGGCTCTCCTCCAAGGCCCCGCAATGGCAGGGATAGGGTTTTCTATTATATTTTGTGTTATAACAATGATCATAGTATGTAATATGTTTCAGGACAACAAAAGTGCGACAAGAGCAGACATACACATTCGATTTCTTCAACTACGCCGGCATCCACCGCTCGGTGTTTCTCTACACCACGCCGCAGCAGTACATCGACGACGTCATCGTCAATACTGATATCCAGGGGCTTACAGGTGACGTAAAGCAGTTCTTCAACTACTCCAGCATCCACCGTTTGGTGTTTCTCTACACCAATCCGCATCAGTACATCGACGACGTCATCGTCAACACTGATATCCAGGGGCTCACAGGTGACGTAAAGTATTTCTTCAACTACGCCGGCATCCACCGCTCGGTGTTCCTCTTCACTACGTCACAGCAGTACATCGACGACGTCATCGTCAACACTGATATCCAGGGGCTCACAGGTGACGTAAAGTATATCTTTAACTACGCCGGCATCCACCGCTCGGTGTTCCTCTAAACCACGCCGCAGCAGTACATCGACGACGTCATCGTCAACACTGATATCCAGGAGCTCACAGGTGACGTAAAGCAGTTCTTCAAGTACGCCAGCATCCATCGCTCGGTGTTCCTCTAAACCATGTCGCAGTAGTACAGGTCCAGGTGACGTATTTCTTCAACTTTCATCTCAATCGCGTCTGCTATCAGACGAAAAATATCCGTTAGTATAGAACCTACCGACACAGAGAGTTTAAAAATGTTTTTTCTCTTTTTAAAATATGGATAGAATTCAAATGTAGTCAAATTAGGCACAGAGACATAATTTACCAAGCTTAGGATAATTCATTATTTTTTTTCATCAAATTTGTTGTGTTATCGAAATTCTCTTCCAATACCAGAAAACTCCACCACATAGAAGTCGAAGAGTCTAAACTCATCAGTTAGCTACATCCCATTTCCCTACCAACATACTATTTCCTATGACCGCATTAACCTACGTATGACTTATTCATAATCCTTGAATAAATTACGCGGCACATTTATTGCAGGCTACATGACAATGCATTGATCATATCTTCACTGCACTGGTTGCTAACAATAAGCTAACGGTTCGCGAGAATGAGGTTGCTTTATGTTCCTGTCCACAGCATGGTTTTTATTTTAGACTAGTTATATCAGACATTGTTGGTCTAAACTTTATACTAACTATGTCTAATATGCCAACGTAGACGCCACTAAAGCTTAGGTGGCGTTGAATCAAGAAGTCCTGATGTAAAGTAAATTCAAAAGTATTGAACATCCTTCCAAGATTTTTTCTGTGTTGAGAAAACCGTTCAGCCGTCGCGTCGGATCAGGTCATTATCAATTACCTTCTGATTTATGACAGCCTCCGTGTCGCAGTGCTATGCGCGGTGGATTTACATGACTGTTCTGGGTTCGATCTCCGACTGGGCTGGTTGATTTCTTAATTGGCCCAGGTCTGGCTGGTGGAATGCTTCGGCCGTGGCTAGTTACCACCCTACCGGCAAAAAAAAACCACCAAGAGGTTTAACGATGCCGTGTAGAAACCGAAAGGGGTGTGGATTTTGATTATCTTCTAAAAATGGCTATATTGTAAATAATAAAAAATACCATCTGATAGTTGCATCTAAACATTGTTACCCGTTAGATTTAAGCTGCTGTTATCGCCTTTAAGGCCTCGTCCTGAAGTAGGCTGTTAGTAAAACATTGATAATGAAAGGATATTTTGGCATGCCTTGGTATTTGGCCCTTTGGCAAGCGTATACCTTACATGTATTTTGTGGAACCAACTTCCTGCTGCGGTCTTTAACCGATGTAACAGTATTTAACCGACTTCCAAAAAAGGATGAGGTTGTTGCCAATGCTTGTTCCGTCAACAATTACTATAAAGTCGTTCTTGTCACATTGTTTCAGGTTTCGTTGTATACAACGTAACATACAAGGGTACTTCCAACGTTAACTGCCTTATCCAATTGTTTGATAAGGACGGCTTGCAAGTGGCTGGAGCTAACGAATGCGCCGGCCTTTTGGAGATTGGCAACGCCAATTTCTGGTGGCCTTACCTCATGCATTCCTCTCCTGGTTACTTATACACTTTGAAGGTAATTCATGTAATCTAGGTTTCTATTAGGTATTTATATTGAATACATAATCGTTGTGGGAAAATATTTAATTACTTATAATCTTTGTGTACGCATCGTTTGTCTTTTGCCTATTTAAATAGATATGAGTATTAACTGCCAAAACTGCCCCGCTGGTCCAGTGGTTAGTCTATGCAGTATTAAATCTTAAGGTCCTGGATTCGAGTCCTGGGTCGGGCTATCAAATACTGAGCTTTCTTCCAAGAAATTATCAGTAATTAGTATGCTGCCCAGAGTTGGGGGTGGTTGTTTATTGATCGTTACAGAGACAAAATTATCACCTTACGCCCGCCATCCCACAGCGTGATGAAGTGAGGTCTGGTTCTATAAGGAACCATTCGAAGAAACTGATGATTACATATACAATAGCTTCTATATTTATATTCCCAGAGTTTGTAATGGGCTCTTCTACGATCAAGGCGCTTTTACAACCCTCGTAACTTTAATTTTAAATTTTCGGCTTTAATTATCACCTTTAAATTAATCATGATATAAATTGACGTTTCAAAAATGCTTGTAAACTAAGCCTAATTGAAATATATGAATTTTTACTTTTTGACTTTATAAATTAAGTACTACTTAACTTATAAAGTCAAAATTTAATTTATAAAGTTACTGTACCTACTAAAGTATTGTTCCTTGCCAATGTTATCATCATCATCATCATCATGTCAGCCGATGGACGTCCACTGCAGGACATAGGCCTTTTGTAGGGATTTCCAAACATCACGATACTGAGCCATCTGCATCCAGCGAATACCGGCGACTCGCTTGATGTCGTCAGTCCACCTGGTGGGGGGTCGACCAACACTGCGCCTTGTAGTGCGGGGTCGCCATTCCAGCACCTTGGGACCCCAACGTCCATCGGCTCTTCGAACTATGTGCCCCGCCCATTGCCACTTCAGCTTCGCGACTCGTAGAGCTATGTCGGTGACTTTGGTTCTTCTGCGGATATCCTCATTTCTGATTCGATCACGCAGAGATACTCCGAGCATAGCTCGTTCCATCACCCGCTGTGTGACTCTGAGCCTTCTTATGAGCCCCATAGTTAGCGACCAAGTCTCAGAACCATATGTCATCACTGGCAACATGCACTGTTCGAAGACTTCGCCAATTTATTCATTTAAAATTTTCAGGCATCCCTCATAGGCCAGTTAGGAGAAATTCTAGACACTTACAATCTGAAAGTGGGCATCAGGACTGTCACTTGGAGCAACACAACAATCTACCTCAACGACAAGCCCATTTACTTGAGAGGGTTTGGCATGCACGAAGATTCAGACGTGAGTTTACCAAATTTTTATAAGTAGATTCGTATTAAAATTTCGATTTTTCAGCTAAAACAATACGTGCCTGTGTGGCCAGATTTTTGTCATTTTATACATGCTGAGAGTTTGTCAGTCCCTGGTCCTATCATAGGTAAGTAAGTATACGATAGATGTTTGGAGTTTGGATTATGGTGGCTCCGGCAAGCATCAAGTTTTTAAATTTTTTATACAATTTTCGGGATAATATGAGCAGTGGCGAGCACAAAGATTTTTACTAAGGTATGCACTATACGTACAAATCGTACAAAATAGAAAATTCCGTCTTCAATCTAGGTTCATAATGAGTCCTTAGGGTAGGTAGTGCATTTTTGCATTTATGAAGTGCACACTTCTGAATATGGGAAATCTTGTCTTCAGTCGCAGTTTTGTTATATTATCTCAAAGGCACTGAATTTGATTTTATCGTCATATTTCAATAAATACACAACTTCAAATTATACACCAAAACCTTCTTCATAATATACGGTAGAAGCATGAGCTAAAAAGTTTTTCAGCTCATGTTTCTACCGTATGATGTACCATAACCAACTATAGAGTTTTGACCGTGGTGGCTTTGGGACGTAGCAAGTTTCAAGGATCCTAAAAATCTGCTACCCCCCAAAGCCACCGCGGTCAAACTTCATAACTGGCGGGCGTACTTACTATGGTAGGTGCATGAGCTGACAAACTTACAGCTTCTATAAAATGACGAAGGTCTGAGCTCTTAAAATCTTTATACTCTGTCAATTGGTGAAAATCGCATTGACTCAAGTTTAAATATCTAAATGTTTGAGTTATCTCGAACAGACGCGGCGGTTGACTTTGTTTACTAATAAATGATTACATATATATATCTATACTTATAATAAATCTGTAGAGAGGTCAATTCTGTACATGAAATATATTTCCAAAATAACTATCAGGGGGTGATTAGTGATCGATACTGATGCCAAAAATGCAATCAGTAATTTTTTTGTCTGTCTGTCTGTCTGTCTTTCTGTCTGTCTGTCTGTCTGTATGTTCGTTATAAAAACAAAAACTACTGGACGGATTTTAACGAAACTTGGTACAATTATTCTTCATACTCCTGGGCAGGTATAGTATACTTTTCATCATGCTACGATCAATAGAAGCTGAGTAGTGAAGGGAAATGTTGGGAAAACGGGAGAAGTTACTTAATTTTTTAAGCTTCCGTCGCGTGTGTAGCCTTAATGGGTAGAGTAGGGGTAGGGTATGGTAGGAGTAGGGTAGGGTACGAATAGAGTAGGGGTAGGGTAGGGGTACTTGAAAGTTTACATCGACTTTCACGCGGACGAAGTTGCGGGCATCCACTAGTTTTTACTATTTTTCTTTGACAGCTCCGTGGTAAAGGCTGGGACCCAGTGCTGTGGGTGAAGAACTTCAATTTAATAAAATGGGTGGGAGCGAACGCATTCCGCACATCACACTACCCCTACGCCGAGGAGATCTACCAGATGGCCGACGAGCAGGGCATCATGATCATTGACGAGTGTCCCAGCGTTGACACTGAGTGAGTAACAGTCATTGAACCGAAGACTGCCAAATATCTTTGCATTTTTAGAGGGTTTTGAACGCGTCGAACGAATCAAGAAATTCCGTAACGAAAATAAACCTAACACCCCCCATTCCGACCGGCACAGCCGTGCGGCGTTGAAAGCCGTGCATCGTCTGACGTTGTTTCAGTTCGGCACACAAACACCGTACCGGGTGTTTGTGTGCGTGCGACTAGTTTCTGAATGTGTAAGTGCCGTATTTTCCTTAATGGGACCTCAGCAGCGTCACCACGAGGTTTAGGCGATCACAGAAGCATCGCCAACTTCCCGCCCGATAGCAGAATTGAAAGAGATGGGCGGAACAACTCTCTATGAGGGCGTTTCTATATAATTATGTATAAGCGTCTCTTCAGTCTATACTAATATTAAGAGCTAAAATTGTAGGGGGTAATCTCCGGTTCTAAAAGAGCTAAAATTGTATTGTACGGGGAATCTCCGGTTCTAATAAATCGATTTAAAAAAAATCTTTTACCACTAGAAAGGCACGTTATTTGTGACTGTCCTAGGCTAAATAAAAGAAAACATTGAGGAGTAAGTACCTAAATCACTGAATGGTGTCGATATTTTTGTCAATCTCCACACTCCTAAGCGGACATGACGGTTTAATTGACCGTGTGTGGCTGGCGTTATGAACGATGATGATGATGATGAATGATATCTAACAAAACAAAATATAAAGAAAATTTTAAAATTTTAGGCAATTTATCGACTTAATCACGTTCACGGCTATTTGTATGAGGCACAGAGTTAGATTATAATCGTGTAACAAGCACAATATATTTCAACATATTCATGTCTATGCAGGCAAAACCCCGGGACACAGTTATTTTATAATAATAATTATACATAGATAAATAATTATGTGATATAGCCGTGATAGCCCAATGGATATGACCTCTGCCTCCGATTCTGGAGGACGTAGGTTCGAATCCGGTCCGGGGCAAGCACCTCCAACTTTTTAGTTGTGTGCATCTTAAGAAATTAAATATCACGTGTCTCAAACGGTGACGGAAAACATCGTGAGGAAACCTGCAATTTTCTTAATTCTCTGCGTGTGTAAAGTCTGCCAATCCGCATTGGGCCAGCGTGGTGGACAATTGGCCTAACTCCTCTCATCCTGAGAGGAGACTCGAGCTCAGCGCAGCGCAGCGAACGCAGTGAGCCGAATATGGGTTGATAATGAGGAAATGATGATGATATAATTATGTTGTATTGTTTCAGTATATTCACAGATACCCTTCTGGAGAAGCACAAGCAGTCGCTAACGGAACTAATTCGTCGAGACAAGAACCATCCGAGTGTGATCATGTGGTCCATTTCCAATGAGCCACGGTCCAACAACTTCAAGGCTGACTCCTATTTTAAGTAAACAATCTTTTAATTACTATTAATTACTGTTGTATTTCTGTTATTATATTTGTATTGTTATTATATTTGTATTTCTGTTTTTGCTCCGATTTTCGGTCGCTTTTTCAAAACGATGGCAATGTGGACCGAGACGTAAAAAGTAGAATGAATGCGGGATGGATGAAATGGCGACAAGTCTCAGGTGTACTATGTGACCCGCGAATGCCTCTTAGACTTAAGGGTAAAATATACAAAACGGTTGTAAGACCTGTCGTGCTGTATGGATCAGAATGTTGGGCGGTGAAAGGGATGGATAGTAAACGAATGCATGTGAACGAAATGCGTATGTTGAGATGGATGTGTGGTGTGACAAGAATAGATAAGATAAGGAATGAGTATATAAGAGGAAGTCTGAAGGTGGCGCCAGTGACAGAAAAATTGAGGAGTAGAAGGTTAGCTTGGTATGGACATGTAATGCGTAGAGAGGAAAGTCATATTACTAGAAAAATTTTGAATGTGCAAGTGGAAGGTCATAAGAGGAGAGGAAGGCCAAAGAAGAGATGGTTGGATTGTGTGAAAGAGGACATGTGTGTAAAAGGAGTGGATGATGAGTTGACGAGTAATAGAAACGAATGGAAAAGATTGACATATTTTTCCGACCCCACTTAAGTGGGATAAGGGTAAGGAGATGATGATGACTGTTGTATTTCTGTTTTTTTTATAATCAAATTAATTATTTGGTACATTCTTGATTCCTGACATTTGTATTCTCTGTAGTTGTGTTATTGCAACCGACTCCTGTTTTAAGTAACAAATGCTTTAAGCATCTTATTTTATTTTAGTTATAATAAAATATTTTTCTTTTCATCTTTGGTACATTCTTGATTGCTAACATTCGTTAGTAAAAAAGTTAGTAGTACTAAACGTAGAGCGTTTATGTACTTCATATTAGTTATCTCAAGAAAGAACTTAAGTATCTCTTCTTTTCAGAAAAGTTGTGAAGCATGTAAAATCTATGGATTTATCAAGGCCCGTGACGATTGCCATTTCTCAAGGTTATTTAAATGATAAATCTGTAAGTATTTATTTATTTTTATTAGTATTTAAACCACACACCGGAATCAGTTACGTTTTCATTCTAAGCAATTTCTTCAACTTTAAGCCGTAAAGTACCAATTTAAGCATCTTTAAGAGTGATGTTAATTTATTTAATTCGGGTTTAGATTAATAAAGTTTTGTCATGTCGATGACTATCAAGTATCACAAGTACATGATGATGATTATTACCGACAGCTTACCGAGGTCTTCTGACTACGTCAGGGGCGTAGCTATCGCCTTATTAGCCGCCGCATCAATGATACGGAGCCCCTGGACTACAGCGGTCCCTTACGTGTAAAAGCAACAATTAGTACCACAGTCTCACTTAATCTGGTGCTTCCCAGAAAAAGTCTTAAAATAAACTAGAGTTTTCACTTCACACACAAAAGTTTAAAACTCCGTTTTTTTTTCATTATAACATCATACATATTAGGTTGAGTCACTGTCATATTTATTTTAAGCAACAATATTATTTTTGGGAGAATTTGTTACCCTTCATTTGGGACCCCCAAATAATTTTGATACAGGGCTCCTCCAAGGCACGCTACGTCACTCGTTCGTTTCGTATAGGTGTTATTGTTAATAGGTGGTATTAACATTTATGCGTCGGAGTCAGAAGAACGCTTTTCAATTGCTTTTGAGAACTTTAGAATTATGAAAAGCCTTAAACATAGCCTGATCCAGAACACGGACATAGCCTGAAGCCACAGTCTCTAATGAATGGAAGTAAACATCTATTTAAATTTTCGAATAGAAAATTTTCGAAAAGAGCCTTGATAGCCCAGTGGATATGACCTCTGCCTCTGATTTCGGAAGGTGTGGGTTAGAATCCGGTCCGGGGCATACACCTTCAACTTTTCAGTTGTGTGCATTTTAAGAAATTAAATATCACGTGTCTCAAACGGTGAAGGAAAACATCGTGAGGAAACCTGCATGCCAGAGAATTTTCTTAATTCTTTGCGTGTTTGAAGTCTGCCAATCCGCATAGGGCCAGCGTGGCGGACTATTGGCCTAACTCCTCTCATTCTGAGAGGAGACTCGAGATTAGCAGTGAGCCGAATATAGGTTGATAATGATGATGATGATTTAAATTTACAGGGTCAATACTTAGATGTGATTTGCTTCAACCGATACAACGGCTGGTACGCAAGCACCGGCCAGCTCCTCAACATAGCTAGCAACGTGGTGGAAGAGGCTACGGCGTGGCATCGCAAGCACAACAAGCCCGTCATCATGAGCGAATATGGCGCCGACACGCTTGCTGGGCTGCATTTGGTAAGCTTGTTTTTTTATTCTTTACAAGTTAAATCTCACCTGAAGGTAAGTGATGATGCAATATAAGATGAAAGCGGTGTAACTTGTGAGGAGTAGGATGAAATCCACACCCCTATCGGTTTCTACACGACATCGTACCGGATCGCTAAATCGCTTGGCGGTACGTCTTTGCCGGTTGGTAGGTAATTTAAAATGTTGGTACACTTTTGTTTCATACATTTTTTCTTTCAGGATATTTCTTAAATCGGGCCCATCTTATTTAAAGAAAAATAATTGTTGCACTCTAATTATTGCAGCTGCAAAACAAATAAAACATTATTTATAAAAATAATATCATTGGTAATTTAGTCCGTAATTTTTAAACAATAATAATCAGATTTTAAAATCTCAATGACAGCAGCTAAAGCATTGAAAAGACTGATTCAAGATATAAAAATTTTAAAAATCCGAAAAACAAAATCTCTTACTTTAGGGATTTTTCAAAACTATTCAAATTAGTTTTAGATAATTATGCGGTGTATCTACTATTTATGTTTTATTCATTAATTACGGGATATCTGTATATACCTAATTATCGCAGTTATATATATTTTAAATAATTAATACTACCCTATTACAGCTGCCAGAGTTCGTGTGGTCGGAGGAATATCAAGTCGCTTTGCTCTCGGAACACTTCAAAGCTTTCGATCAACTTCGTCACGCCGGTTTCTTCTCCGGAGAGCTCATTTGGAACTTTGCAGACTTCAAAACTGCACAGAGTGAGTTTATTTTACGTTCTTAATCACAATATTTGTTTTATAATCATTTTTCAAAGTATAGTAGGAATTTTTACTTTAACTTTGTACACTGCAATAGTGATTACATATTGTGTTGTTCTTATTTCTTTATTTACTACAAAACTTATCACAAATAGGTAAACTGTAGATTTCAAAAAAATATCTGGAAACCTACATAGGTTTTTAAACACCATAAGTTCGATCGACTTCTATAATTTTCTAACTATAAAAAACTAACTAAAATTTTTTATCTAATATTTTCTACCAGCCACACACTGTCAAGTAAGTACTATACCGTCAACTCTGAAGCGCACTTGAAGCGCCATCCAGTAACTTGATGGTGTGTGGCTATCAATATGCATGTCAAGTAAACTTGAAGCAAAAATTTAACTTCCATTCTGTCGACTTGAATCTGCCGCGTCATGGAAACTTGAAAGTATGTGTGAGGTATAACATTTTAGAATTTAAAGTATTGCGAGTGTTATTTAAATTATGGAACACGATTAAAACTTACGTGATATTAGGTCGTAGTAAGCCCGACTAGTTTCGAACCCATACGGGGCCCTTAGTCAAGAGCTGGTTCTTGCATCGCGGCACGATCCAATGGTGAGGAGTGAAGCTCCCAACGCGCAATGCGAGCAGCAGCGCGTCGCGCAGCCGCTTCGCAGTTTGGATCGTGAGTCGAAACTAGTCGGGCATATTTCGACCTAATATCACGTGAGTTTTAGCCGTGTTTCATAATCAATGAATATAAATAACACTCGCAATAGTTTAAATTCTAAAATGTTATACCTCACACACACTTTTAAGTTTCCATGACGCAGAAGACTCAATTCGACAGAATGGAAATTCCATTTTTGCTTCAAGTCTACTTGACATGCACATTGATAGCCACACACAATCAAGTTTAATGGATAGCGCTTCAAGTGCGCTGCAGAGTCGACGGTATACTACTTACTTGACAGTGTGTAGCTGGTAAAAAATATTAGATAAAAAATTTATACATATAGTTATACATGTATCCGTATTTCAGCAATAACACGAGTAGGCGGCAACAAGAAGGGTATCTTCACACGGGAGAGACAGCCCAAAGCTTCAGCTCACCACTTGAGAGCAAGATATCTATCACTTGCAGCCGCCGACAATGGAGCGCCCGCGCCTGATGTTGCATACTACGTCAGTGACAACAAACCTGCCGTCCACATTGAATTATAACAGTACTAGCAGACGCGCACGACTTCGTCCGCCCGTAGACCTCCTTAATCCGGCCCCCTCGCAAAATCCGTGTTAGCGGACCGGTACTATCTAAAAACTGCCTCCCTGCTAAATTTCGTCTTTGTACGTCGGTTTTTGAGATTTCGTGATGAATGACCTTTCGCATTTATATATTAAGATATATAAATGGTAATATTATAAAAGTATAATTATATACAATGGTAATAGTAAAATATTTGCCAACAGTTCAGTAACAGTAAAACAATTGCCCAAACTTTTACTTTTAAATTATTGTCAATTTAGGCAAACATAGAGGTAAATACATACCTACCTTCTATTCCTTTAATCGCATCAAAATGTTGATCGATATTGATTGTTGATGGTTTAATTCGAGATCCAAATGAGAGATAGAATAGAATGAATTGTGGATGATTTCACTTTGAGTGACATTTTGAATGTCCATAGCAAGTGTAAAATGCAACTTATGTGTTTTAGACATTACACATAGTTATTTTATTTTTCGAAGACTGTTTCGCTTTGAATGTATGTGGATACTAAAGTACCGCCAGCACAGCATAAACGCATTGTTAGACTATTTAAAGTTATAACAGAAATAGCCGTATGATATTATTATAAAAAACTCGTTTACAAAAATAAACATTACTTAGCAACTTTCAGGCAGACGATCCTTACTATTTCTACAATACAAACCAAAAAATACGCGTCGAATTGAGAAGATTACGTTTTTGTGCGCAACCTATTCTGCGCACCTTTCACTGTGCGCTGCCGCCAACAGCGTACGCACGGGGAGAGGTCGCGGAGGGGGTCGGGCGACCGTGCACCGTCGCTCCGAGGACATATGCACTATAGGCACTTTCATGCATAGGACGCCCACAGTGGTCCTTCGAGCCGGATCACTGTGGGCATCGGAATGTGACGCTTGTTGTTAAAATAGAATACTTTAAACTGACTGACAAGTAAACATCGAATTAAGAGTATGTGCGATTCGGTGGTCGACATTCATGCCTCCGTGGCGCAGTGGTAGGCGCGGTGGATATACAAGACGGAGGTCCTAGGTTCGATCCCCGGCTGGGCAGATTGAGATTTTCTTAATTTGTCCAGGTCTGGCTGGTGGGAGGCTTCAGCCGTGGTTAGTTACCACCATAACGGCAAAGACGTACCGCCAAGCGATTTAGCGTTCCGGTACGATGCCGTGTAGAAACCGAAAGGGGTGTGGATTTTCATCCTCCTCCTAACAAGTTAGCCCGCTTCCATCTTAGACTGCATCATCACTTACCATCACGTGAGATTGTAGTCAAGGGCTAACTTGTAAAGAATAAAAAAAAAAATGCGAGTGCCTAATGCATACGTCCTCGGTGTACGGTCCGGCCGTCTCCTCCTGTGTGTCGTATGGTGCTGAGATACCTACCCATATAATTTACGTTTAGATGATAGAATTAATCAAGAATAAAATGATAAAATTGAAAACAAACTTAATGGATTGGTAAGTATTGATTACGACTAAATTATATAGGTAAAGCCAGCTACACACCGTCAAGTGTGCAGCGCGCTTAAGGATGTAGACAAAATAGTAAGGTACGTTGCCTCCTCGTAGCTGTCCTGATAAAAAATATTTTGATACAAAAAATATAAAACAACACTTACTCATAAAACTTGTGAGGAGATTTTTCCTTTGTGTTTGGCATTACTTACTGGTAAATAGATAGGCATATAGGCATAGACGTCTTAGAAAGTCCAGACACCGTCTCCTGAACTAAATAGTGACCCACCTCAATTCAGACAGTTCGCATATACTTAATTACGCACTTACACGTACACACCGACAAGCATACAATGCACATAATTTAATTATACACACAAAGACCGCCATTAATTTCCTATAGGTATCTGGCAATTCACTTGACAGTCACACATAGACACTCGGCACATTATGGTGCTTCTTGATTGACTTAGATATACCGTCTGCCTATTTTAAAAGTCTATGCAGGAAAATAAGTAGATAGGTAGTTAATATTATGTATAAAAGTTATGAAATATTTTATGCCCACCAACAGTAACTTAAAATATCGAAAATGATGTTTATACCTATAGAAAATAATAAAATATAATAGTTATATAAATGTATTTTATAGAATATTAAATATTTTGAATGTATTTAGATAAAATGTGTTATTTTCATAGAATTAATTTATGTTACCTAACTACATCGTTGTTAATTTTATGTTGTACTGAGTGAAAATAAATGTATGTAATGCTGTTGTAAATATTTATTGCGAATAATTAATTAAAAGTACAAAAACAAAGCAATGTTGTCTTATTTCCATAGCACCAATCATCAAGTTTTTTTTAGTTTAGAATACTAAGCCTATCACGGAACAGAAAATTTATTTTCGGGCGATTTTTTTTTAAATTAGGTTGTATACGCGAGCGCTTGGCTGCAATCATGCTTGACAGTAGGTGTAAGCGATGTTGTAGCCTATGGTGGAACGCGCTTGCCTAGAAGACGCCTACTCACTCTCTATAGGGGAGAGCGGGGCTGAAAGTGCCGATTTTGACATAACCATATTATGATTCGGTTGAAACAAGTACTACGTCTGAAAGTAGTGGTTCATCCTAAGCCAAGTTTAGTTTTTATTACGAATTTACCTACAGATTTTGCACGTTTTAATAGTTTTTAAAAAAAAGTGATTTTTTCATGCAGCGGCGGCACTACCAACCCCACTTTGGAGCAAGTTTTCCCGTGGCTGAGGTCGGTGGTGCCGTTGATAATGCTAGGTGTTTGACGCGATTCATTTATCTATAACATAAATGAATCATGTAATACATATATTCAATTAATATATAATTTAAAAGACATCAATTATTTAGCCAGAACCGTCTAGTGGTTTGGGCTGTGCGTTGATCATAGATTTACGAGTCTGTACAAGTACCTAGCGTTGATAGATGAATACCATCACCTTTGCGTTTTATATATTAAGATACCGAGCTTTTTACCAGCTGTTTTTGCTTTGAATTGGCATTATTTTTGGGTTTTGCAAACGCTTGAGAGAAACAAAATCTTAGTTAACTAGAATCTAGGACCAGCTGTTTAAATAAAAAAAATAAAAGTATCATAAAACAAACACCACAGAACCTGTCACTGTCAGTGTCAATATGTCTGTGAAATTGTCAGAAACAAATGCATTTGTTTTGTATTTTTTTACAATAAATTTTAAAGCCTTAAAGAAGAATTGAGATGAATAAATTTTAAAAATCAAATTAAATTCAGCAACAAAGTAAATATAAATATAACTATAATATAATCCAATTTAAGGAAAAAGCTACAGTGTGCCTATATAAATTAAAAATTTGTATTATGAGTTGCGTTCAGTGCAAGGGTTCAAATTCAAAATATAAGTGTCCCACATGTAGGGCACCCTAGTAAGTGTTATTTTTCCCTTTTGTATTACTTTTTTTGGTGGTCGAGGTTTCTAGCACATCTGGTAGTTAGAAAAGTGCAACTTACGGTGGGCCACGTTTGCCTAGTCTCAGACTTGAAGATACCCACAGACTACACTGATAATTATCATCATCAGCCTATTTAAATGGCCTTCTACAAGACCAGACCTCCCTTCTCATAAGACAAGGGCTCCAAATGAGCTTAAAGCCCCCACCATGCTCCATTTTGGGTTGATTGGCTTAAGCTGCTAATGTTTGTAACAATGTTAATGATTATGATGTCTGTCATGAGATCAACATGATCATTGGTGCATGGCGTGAACAACCAACACAACACAACCACTTACAAACCCTGGGCTTACTTATTTTACTGAGAATTCCTTGGAAAAAAAGGTCAATACTTGTAAAATTAGTTGGATTTATATTACAGTTGCTCAATGGTCTGCTGCAAACTGCACAAGGAAGCTCCATGCTCGCCACCTCCGCCTCCAGAGCCTCCACAAGTTGAGCCTAAAGAACAACCTTTTGAGTATGATTTTCCTACAGAAGACACTGTTTCTATTGAAAAACTAAAATTACTAGGTAAATATCTCAGTACAATATACTTGGGCTTATAAACCAAAAGATATATTACCCTACATTACATTTCTATTGTGACAGAAGTCTGTCATTGAGACAATGGAATTATTTACTTCTTTTTTATAACTTTTGCTTGTCAAAACTCGTTAAATTAATTTAAGTTGCTTGAAATTATTCTGTAAGAGTTTCAAAGATAAGTGTAAACAAACAAAAAAAATGTTTTTTTAGCCCCATAACAGAAACATGGTTGTATACTAGTACATTCATTATTGATGGTATTGTTTTATGAAAATATTTTTATTGCAGAAGAGTCAAAAGAATTGAATAAATGTTTAGAAAATCCTCACGTAAGAGAAATTCTGAAAATACTAGACAGTGCACCACATCCAGATGTTTTAATAAATGAATACATGCGAGAGCCAATATTTACTGAGTTTGCAGATGCTTGTTTGAATGTTGTTCAGAATAAAAGTGA
The DNA here is from genome assembly GCF_947172395.1 of Bicyclus anynana. NCBI lineage: Eukaryota > Metazoa > Arthropoda > Insecta > Lepidoptera > Nymphalidae > Bicyclus > Bicyclus anynana. The sequence continues at coordinate 5,337,860 of NC_069096.1, read as the reverse complement.
AGAGACATAATACTTAATTATTTTAGGTAAACTGGTTTTTATTAATAAGACAGAAAGCATTATTTATTGTGTTTCATTTAACAGAAGTTTCCTTTAGTTTAATATAATACCAAGTGTAGCCTAAATAGGTTGGCAGTTGAAGTATCAGTGTTGATTTATTTATATTAGGCTTAGTTTACAAGTACTTTTGAAACATCAGATAATAATATTATTAAATAATGGTGATAATATATATAAAATGAATACCCAAGCATTCCATGATACAAAATTAATTGTATCCAACCTTCAAGTTCTTGACCAATTGGAATATGCGTTGGGATTTGTTTGCAAATAAAATTAAAAATTCATAAATGCAAACGAATCCGAACGCATGTTCCAATTGGTCAAAAACTTTGAAGGTTGGATACCATTAATGGTGATGATGGTTCGAAAACTTAAAATTAAAGTTAGAATATAAACTGTAAGATCCTCAGTTCTAAGCAATGCCTAAGGCCACTGACATACTATTAGCTACATGCTAAATACTTAGTATGTAGTTAATAGTACCTATACTTACATATAAATAAATGCTAAGTAGTAAACGAAAATATTGATCATCCATTTAATATTTTGATCAATAATTTTCTTTGAAAATGTTGGCCATTAATCTGCAGTTATCTTTTTAACTTATGAGTAATATAGTGAGCATAAAACATAAGATAATAAGCTCACTGATAGACTATTTGTAGTAGAAATTTTTACTTATTATAAAGGTAAAGTTTGTCAGGTTATCTCTGGATTTACTGAACATTGAATGTTTTTACTAATAGACAATCACATCATTCATACGAGTGCCATCAACTGCCACCGAGTACCATCCACCTTCACACAGGAATTAAAACTATAAGTAATTGTAATGTTGTTATCAATTGTAAATTATAATACTGTACATGTTTTTTTTTAAAGATCAGAACCTGCCTTCCAAACCGGTGATAGAAACTTAAAGTACTTGTAAACAGCATACTTGAAATAAATGTATTTTGAAAGTAAACATAGGAAAATTCATTGTCCAACTATGTATTCTGTGGTCCAACATAGGTTTGGGTAATAGCCCTTGGGGTAGGCACTGCTTTTTTGCATCAATGAAGTGCATGCCACTGTATATATATATGTCACTGGTGTGTGTCATGATTTATTTCAACATTACGTCTCCACAAAAGTAATAAAACAAAATCATTATAAAATTCATTGTATTTTAAAAGTTTTAAAATCAGACATTCTTTTAAACCATGCATAATGCAAAAATAAATATGTTAAAAACTATAAATAGAAGTTCTATACACCAGAAAGTGCTGCTCTGAGTAATTGCTCAAGTTCATCAGATTTCTTCTTCTGTTCATTCAATTCCTCATCTATATGAGAAACAGCATCCATACAAGTGTCTATTGTTGATATATTTTTTTCTGCCATAATTATACTATCCTCTACATTTTTAAAATCTTTATCTTCAAGCATTAAATATTCAAAAGAATCTGAATTTAATTTGCGACGTTTGGCTTCTATATAATAGTCTAATTCATCTTCATTTTCCAAAATCTTGTGTTTAGCTTTTGAGTAAATTTCAATTTCAAACAACCAATGACTATTACGATAATCATCTAAAACATCCTTTTCATATATAGCAAGTCTGTGATCAAAATTTTCTAAGCTATTGATTTTCGCATATATTATAACATTTAAGAAATCTATCAGATCATAGTTTTGAAAGTACTGACTAAAATGTTCACTTGGTATACTCGTATCTGTTAGTTCATTGGGTAAAATGGCAACAACTTTACAAACAACTTCTTCGGGATCAGAAAAACAACCTATTTGATTGCAGTATTTACGAATCTGGTCTTGCATACTACATATACTCTTGGGAAGGAAAACATAATTTGGATCTGGAAGTTTAAGCTTTTGCATAATATGGAGGATAGCATTTGTATTATCTGACTGTTTGACATTGCTCGGTATAAATTCAAACGGTTTTGGATATGGAGAATTGTTATTTAAATATTGATTAAATTCTAATGGAAAAGTGGGATAATTAAAAAGATCTTCATTTGTTATTACTCGAGTTAACTTATCAACAGCAGTATTATAACATGCTACCAGTTTATGTAAATTTTTAAAAATAGTATCTGTTCTGCTGTCTTTCTCTAATTTTAATTTATGCCATATTTCATTACCAAGGTACCTTTGACAAATTGATTTTAAATAATCTATTTCGAGTTTTGGAGGTTTTGGAGAATTTTTTGCTAGCCATTTCAAAGCACTTCTTGTACAGCTGTTAATCGATATTCCAACATTTTTTACTTCTACAGCAAAAATTTTATATTCTTTTATAACATTGGTGTTTTTAAGTAATAATAGCTTCTCATTCAAATATTTTAGCTCTAGTGGTGTGTGCCTTTCTGCCATAATTACTGCAATAGGAAGTACTTGATATTGATATCTATGTTTTAAAGTCTGTTCTATCACTTCTTCAAGATTATTATCGGTTTCGGTTGCATAAAATAATAAACCGTTTGCACCATTTAAAGCTTCATTGGCAACACTGTAATTTTCACTTTTAATCAAGCTAACAGAAACAGCGAAGTCTATTAAATTGTTCCATGACTGTTTTCCTACATGTATAAGTGTGTCACTAACTTCATGATGTTTATTGTCACTCAATGCATCTTGTATCCATTTTTCAATATTAATTTTTCTATAAAGCCATTTATTTCTCCCTGGTATTACTATAGCAATTTTCCAAAAGAAGCATTTATCATATGGATATTGAATTTGTTTCATACGTTTTAATAAAGAAGATCTAATTAAATCAACAATGTTATATGACTTTGGAGAGGGTATTAGCTTCAGTTCTCCTACAAACCTATAACCACTATGTATAGCATTCATATGGCGCAAGGCCGCGTCTTGTGTAGGGCGTCTCAGTATTCGAGCTTCTTCTTGTGGAGTATTATCTGTTAGCCAAACTGGTGTGCCTTCTAACAGAGTTCGTCTCTTGAAATTTCTAATGAATTGATTTCTCCAAATATTAAACCACTTTTTCGATAGTTTTCTCGTTCTAAATATTTCAGCTTTCATTTCAGATTCACAAATTTCATTTGTCAACTCAGAAAAAATATTGTCAGTGGTTTCCTTTGCAAATGCAAACAATAATTTTAAACGTTCGATCTCTTCATTTAAAAGGACATTAATTGTTTCATAATTGACCTCATTGATAAGTTCATCTGTAAGTTCTACGGATTCTTTGTCTATTCTTTCTCTAAACTGCCTCTCTTGCTCCTCCGCCTGTCGCTTCAATTCCATTCTTTTTTCCTCCTCCAACTTTTTCCTTAATTTTTCTTGTCTCTCCTTCTCTTCTCTTTGACGCTTTTCTTCAATTTTTCTCAATTCTTCAAGCCTAAGCGCTTCTTGTTTTCGTTGTTCTTCCTCTTTTCTTTTTAATTCTTGCCTCTTTATATCTTCCTGACGTTTTCTTTCTTCTTCCTGTCGTTTTCTTTCTTCTTCCTGGCGTTTTCTTTCCTCAAATTCTTGACGTTTTCTAAATTCATCTTCTTGACGTTTTTGTTCTTCCTCGTTATAATTTTGTTCTACTTTATTGCTATTCTCGTTCCTTTCAATTTCATAGACATCATGTTTTGACTGAACAGATTTAAAAATATTATCAGCAACTGATTGTGCTTTAGTTTTAGTTTGAAAGATCGTATTATTGGCATCAAATAGAGGTTTGTTTGCGCTTTTGAACAAGCTACTGGGTGACAGAACTGTTGTTTCACCATTTGACACATTTTTATTAATATTTTCTAATTTGAAAATAGATTGTGGATCTGAAAAAGCGTGAGGTTTCTCATGTGATCCAAAGATACTTGATGGTTGTATTGGTGGTTCTTGTGGTTTTGCGAATATGTTCGTACTTTTTTCTGCATTATCGGTCTTGTTAAACAAATTGTTTCCTATCTTTGAAAATAAATTTTTACTAACACTTTCAGTTTGAGAAAACAAATTAGCGTTAGTGTTTGCAAAAATGTTTTTGTTAGTATCTCCTGTATTTGTATCTTGCGAACTGTCGTTTTGTTGTCTAAATATCGATTTATCAACAGATACATTTTTAAATACATTCGCAGGCTCGATATTATTAAATGCATTTTTAAACAAGTTGCTACTTTGACTTGCATTAGTAAAAATATTTTTTGTATCAGAATTAATTTTTGGTTCAATAAACGGTTTAACATTAGCACCAAATAAACTGCCTGTCAAGTTCGTTGCTTTCGTATCCTGTGGTTTAGAAAACGTGAATACACTTTTTGAGCTCTCCTGTAATACTTTCTCAGGAGAATTCTTAATAACCTCTGCTGGTGCAACTGGTGTAGCTGGTTGGAATGAGAATATTTTCTTTACTGGTGTTCTGTCAGTCTCATTTGAGTTTCTAGCAATGGTTTCTTTTCGTTGTTTAAGTTCAACCTTTACATTTTTAATTGGTTCTCTTTCAACATTTTCAAAATTTCTTCCTTGCAATATTTTTTGCAATTCTAATTTTAATTCTTGTACTTGTTTATTACTGTCATTAAGCGTATTATAACCCAAGTCTTCAGCGATTAAAGCTGATTCTTTTAATCTTCCATCAAAATTGAAACTGGAGTAAAGATTATGGCCCGCATATTTATCAACTGGCAGTGGACCACCAGAAATCACTTCACCAACATTACCTTGTCTCTTAGATTCTATAAGCTTTATAGATCTAGCAAGTGGATATGGATCACTGTCTTCTATAAAATGGTTCCTGTTGAGAATAACGGTAAGCTCTGTATCCATTTTAGAACATCGCAAACCATAGTGATTTATAAAGGACTTCATACTTTCAACTGATTCAAAAGCGAGGATCCTCATTAGTTCTTCTGCAGGATATTTAGAACCACCTCTGGGTGCATAAGCTTTTACAATCCTGGCTAATGATCTTGCCCTCACGTCATTGAAATAGCGCAAAAGAATACACGATTGAACATACGTAGCCTTTTCTTTAACAAGACGGAAGAATTTCACATAATTGTTGCTATCTAGTGCTGTGTATATTTGAATCGCCAACATAATAGGTTGAGATTTTTGGATGTTTTGTGGTAGTTGTTTAATCTGTAAAGAAAAAAAAATTATAATAATAACTTTGAAATAATCCTTTTTTGTACACTTCAAGAACCTGTTGCAATGCAGTTATGAGACTCATAGATGGTGCTTTGTTTTTTAAAGGAGGTCGGCCACTTTTATGCAAGCTATGACCAGACCATAAAGTGCCACAATTAACCTAATGTTTTATTGATAGCTTGTAATGCTGCAAATAATATGTAATTAAACTTTTTACTTTTTTAAAGCTGGAGAATATTAATGTACTTAATTCATTTTTTGTTGAGGTTAGAAGTGAATTTTAAATTGACACAATTATTTATTTAAATTAGCTCCATTTATCATTTATATTATATTATATATATTTTTAACAATAAATAACACAATAAAAATAATCACACCCAATATTATGTTAATAAGTTATTTATCTGTGGTGTAAGTTCAATAAGTTATTCATCAATGGCAATGACACACAGATTAAAAAGATATGAATGACTTTGCAGTGACAGTTGACTTTTTATCTATTTACTACTACTACTACTATTTGTGATCTTGGAGTTCTAACCCTATTAAGCCTTAAACCATACACAGACAAGTGATAAATCAATATATTATATACTTGTCTGTGTACTTAGAACTCCAAGATCACAAATAGTTTAAACAAAGGGAAAGGAAGGATTTTAAAGGCTTTTTAAATATCATTATTAGAACCTAATAAAATAAAATTAGAACTTAATTGAATCCTCCAACAATGAAATGTTTTTTCATGTAGTTTCACTTACCATCAGGTGTGTAGTCAAGGGCTAACTTGTAAAGAAAAAAAACATAAATGCGTTACAAAAGTGGTTCAGTACCAACCTCCCACCAGAAGTTGGCGTCGCCGAGGTTCAGCAGGGCGACGTAGCCGCGGAACTCCGCCTCGTTGGGCTTGTGCTCGGGCCGCACGTCCGAGTACATGTGCTTGAGCGTCTGGAGGCACTTGGTGAGGTTGTCCGTGTTCAGCTTCTGGTCGAACTGCGTGTGCTGCAGGTCGGCGAGCCGCGCGGCGCAGTGCGCGTGGAAACGCGCACAGAACTCGACCAGACGTATGGACTCTGTTCAAAGTATTTTTTTTTTATTCATTCTTTGACATGTTAGGCCTTGATTACCATCACACGTGATATTGAGTGATGATGCAGTCTAAGATGTGTGCGGGCTTACATTGAAGAGGCACAAATTTATTCTACCCATACCATGGTTTTCGTGATAGCCCAGTGGATATGACCTCAGTCTCCGATTCCAGAGGGTGTGGGTTCGAATCCGGTCCGGGGCATACACCTCCAACTTTTCAGTTGTGTGCATTTTAAGAAATTAAATATCACCTGCCTCAATCGATGAGGGAAAACATCGTGGGGAAACCTGCATACTAGAGAATTATCTTAATTCTCTGCGTGTATGAAGTCTGCCAATCCGCATTGGGCCAGCGTGTTAGACTTTTGTCCTTATCCGTCTCATTCTGAGAGGAGAATTGAGCTCAGCAGTGAGCCGAATATGGGTTGATGACGCCGACGACGACGACGACGATGGTTTCTACGCGACATCGTACAGGAACGCTAAATCACTTGCCAGTAGGGCGAAAACTAGCCACGGCCTAACAAATAACACCAGACCAGACCCGAGCCAATTTAGAAAATTTTTAATTCTTATCTGTCCAGAGCTGGGAATCGAACCCAGGATCTCTCTGTTGAGAACCAGACCAGAAGGGGTCTTCAAAACGAATCGTGGTGATGAACTAAAAATACAAAAATAATAGTTCAGAATTGGATAAAATGTAGCCTGTTGTTGTTGTTGTAAAATGTTGATCAATAACTATCTCCTGGTAAAAGTCCCATTTAAATCGGTGTAGCTGTTCCAAGACAAACAAAATTTTAAAAAAGGTTGTTTGTGTTTCAGTATTGTACACCAGACACTATGAGGGTACCTCAATACCAGGAGAGTTTTAAAATCAAATACATATGTATTTCTAACTGTGTGTACCTGAACAACAAAGTGCTTGCTGGGTGATGTCCTTCCGGATACCACGAAACCGATCCCACATAAAATGAAACCAATCCGCCAACGTTACCTTGAAAACATAAATATACATTTTTTATATCATATAACACGAAATGTACATAATATTTATTAAGTAAAAAAAATAATTTGACAAATATACTCGGAAAAACATAGTTGGTTAAAAATAGTTGCTCGTAGCACATGGGGATCTGCTGGTCGGCTGAGCGCGACTGTACCGACTGGCAACAGTAATAGAGTAGCGCCTCACTTGTCGAGTGGTGTCCGCGATCTCGTGCAGCAAGTAGGCGCTGGTGCGCATGAGCACAGGAGCCGGCCTCAGCTCGTAGCACATGGGGATCTCCTGGTCGGCTGAGCGCGACTGTACTGACTGGCAACAGTAATAGAGTAGCGCCTCACTTGTCGAGTGGTGTCCGCGATCTCGTGCAGCAAGTAGGCGCTGGTGCGCATGAGCACAGGAGCCCGCCTCAGCTCGTAGCACATGGGGATCTGCTGGTCGGCTGAGCGCGACTGTACTGACTGGCAACAGTAATAGAGTAGCGCCTCACTTGTCGAGTGGTGTCCGCGATCTCGTGCAGCAAGTAGGCGCTGGTGCGCATGAGCACAGGAGCCGGCCTCAGCTCGTAGCACATGGGGATCTGCTGGTCGGCTGAGCGCGACTGTACTGACTGGCAACAGTAATAGAGTAGCGCCTCACTTGTCGAGTGGTGTCCGCGATCTCGTGCAGCAAGTAGGCGCTGGTGCGCATGAGCACAGGAGCCGGCCTCAGCTCGTAGCACATGGGGATCTCCTGGTCGGCCGAGCTGCGACTGTACTGCTTCACCGCGCGCCACGGCTCCAACTCGCCGTCCGAGTCGATGACGGTCTCTAATGTCATCACCTGAAAAATTACATTAGATTCTAATTAAAAAAAAAAAAATTCTTATTAAAAGTTTTTAATAAAATTAAACATTTTTTAGGCTGACAATATGAAATACTGTGACGATAATTTAACACCGCCACAGGTTGGCAACCAGCGCAAATTGATTTATTGGACTTAGTAATTATAAATTTAATTTATATACTTAAACTAGCGGATGCCCGCGACTTCGTCCGCGTGAAACTCGATGTAAACTTTCAACTACCGCTACCCTACCCCTACCCTACCCCTACCCTACCCTACCCCTACCCCTACCCTACCCCTACCCTACTCCTACCCTACCCTACCCCAACCCTACCCCTACCCTACCCTACCCCTACCCTGTTTTCTAATTATTATTAATATGAACTTTATACAATAACAATAAAGCTCAAATTGACTACGTTTTAGTTACAAATTATTTGTATGTATAGTTTTTAATTAACAAATAAAATATAAGGGTTGATCGTAGAGGGGTGAAAATTTAGGGTTGTATGTATTTTTGTATGCTGTGTCATAAAAAAATAAAAACAAAAAATATTGCCTAAAAAATAAAAAAAAAATTTAGGGGTGGACTACCCTTAACATTTAGGGGTTTGAAAAATAGATGTTGGCCGATTCTCAGACCTACTAAATATGCACAAAAAATTTCATCAAAATCGGTCGAGCCGTTTCGGAGGAGTTCAATGTCGAACACCGCGACACGAGAATTTTATATCATCATCATCATCATCATATCAGCCGATGGACGTCCACTGCAGGACATAGGCCTTTTGTAGGGACTTCCAAACATCACGATACTGAGCCGCCTGCATCCAGCGAATCCCTGCGACTCGCTTGATGTCGTCAGTCCACCTGGTGGGGGGTCGGCCAACACTGCGCTTACTAGTGCGGGGTCGCCATTCTAGCACTTTGGGACCCCAACGTCCATCGGCTCTTCGAACTATGTGCCCCGCCCATTGCCACTTCAGCTTCGCAACTCGTTGAGCTATGTCGGTGACTTTGGTTCTTCTGCGGATCTCCTCATTTCTGATTCGATCACGCAGAGATACTCCTAACATAGCTCGTTCCATCGCCCTCTGTGTGACTCTAAGCCTTCTTATGAGGCCCATAGTTAGCGACCAAGTCTCGGAACCATAGGTCATCACTGGCAACACGCACTGTTCGAAGACTTTTGTCTTCAGGCACTGAGGAATTTCGGACGAAAAGATGTCGCGAAGCTTCCCGAATGCAGCCCAGCCGAGTTGGATTCGACGGTTCACCTCTTTCTCGAAATTGGACCTACCTAACTGGATCATATGTCCTAGGTATATGTATTCGTCTACAATTTCGAGTGCAGCGTTCTCAACTATAACTGGGTGGAGCGATACATGAGCATTACACATTATTTTTGTTTTGCCCATGTTCATTTTCAGGCCCACCTGTTGAGAAACGCTGCTGAGGTCATTGAGCATGGTACTAAGGTCATCCAGAGTCTGTGCCATGATGACTACATCATCCGCGAACCGCAGTTGAGTGATGTACTCGCCATTGATGTTGATGCCAAGTCCGCTCCAGTCCAGAAGCTTAAAGACGTCTTCCAGTGCGGCGGTAAATAGCTTCGGAGAGATCACATCTCCCTGACGCACTCCTCGCTGCAACTGGATTGGCCTCGTAGTCTGATCCTGAATACGGACTGACATAGTGGCGTTTTCGTACAAGCACTTCAACGCTTGGATATACCTGTAATCAATTCGGCATCTCTGCAATGACCTTAGCACAGCCCAGGTTTCCACCGAATCGAAGGCTTTCTCATAGTCCACAAACGCTAAGCAAAGTGGCTGGTTATACTCGTGAGTCTTCTGTATAACCTGCCGCAGCGTATGGATGTGGTCTATGGTACTAAAGCCTTTTCGGAAACCGGCTTGTTCGGGAGGCTGGAAGTCGTCAAACCTATTAGCGAGACGATTCGTAATGACTCTCGAGAACAATTTGTAAACATGGCTTAGCAGCGAGATGGGTCTGTAATTCTTCAGCAAGGTGTTGTCACCTTTTTTGAAGAACAGAACCACCACGCTCCTATGCCACGCCTCAGGCGTCGTGCCCTCGTGAATGACGGAATTGAACAATCGCTGAAGGACTTTAAGTATCGGTTTTCCACCCGCTTTCAGGAGTTCTGCTGTGATTCCGTCCTCACCTGGCGCCTTATTGTTCTTCAGGTGTTTGAGAGCCACACTAATCTCGTATAGGCTGACGTCCGGGATATCTTCGGTATAGTGTCGGGTCAACTTGGCTCTGGGGTCTTTAGCCAAATTGGCAACAAGCTGCTGAGTAGTCGTGTATAGCTGTCCATAGAACTTCTCGACCTCACTTAATAACTCGGGCTTGGAAGAAATTAGATTACCGTGTTCGGTCTTCAAACGCGTCAGCTGCCTCTGTCCAATAGACAGATCTCTGGCGAAAACTTTCGAGCCTCGATTATTTTCAATCGCATTTTTAATACGCTCGGTATTGAAATTTCGCAAGTCGCTGGTTTGCGACTTAGAGATCTGTCTACTGATTTGTCGGTATTTTGACGCATCTGCTGAAGACTGTAATCTCATTTCTTGCCTCTCTTCCATGAGTTTAAGTGTTTGGTCCGAGAACTTTTTGGTTCTTTTCGCACGGTGGGTCTTATAGAACTTAGACCCAACGGAATGGACAGTTTCCACGAACCTGTTGTTCAGATCGTCCACAGTTTCGCAATTTGCTAGGCAATCAAAGCGGTTCTGCAGTTCTAGTTGAAAGGACTCGGGGTTTTGAATATGGGCACGAGTAGGTCGGAGCGTAGACTTCACCAGTCGATACCGTTCCAGCTGAATGTTGATATTCAACGTGCCTCTAACCATTCGGTGATCGCTACCGGTTTTCACCCTATGGATCACAGAAACATCGTTGAATATTTGCCGTCTGGTAGACAAGATGAAGTCGATCTCGTTTTTCGTGGAACCATCGGGGCTCATCCAGGTCCATTTCCTGTGTGGTGGCTTCTTGAAGAAGGAGTTCATCATAAAGAGGCCCTCCTTCTCCATGAAGTCAGCCAACATTTGGCCCCTATCGTTCCGTTGCCCATATCCAAATCGTCCCACTTTCAACTCTGAACCGCTACGTTCGCCCAGCTTTGCGTTAAAATCCCCCATCACAACATTGTAATAAGAGTTTGAGGCATGTATGGCTTTAGAAATATCCTCATACAATACCTCTACCTCCTCGTCGGGATGTGTCGAGGTCGGTGCGTAAACCTGTATAACCTTCAACGAATACCGTTTGGTAATTCGGAGGACCAGGAACGCTACCCTGCTCGACACACTCTCGACTTTTACAACATTGTTCACGAGGGACTTGTGAACGATAAATCCGACACCACCCTGGGACTGTTGGTCGCCCTCCCGGTAGTAGAGCATGTTGCCGGATTCAAGGATTATCGAGCCCTCCCCCTCTCTTCGGACTTCAGACAATCCTATGATATCCCAGTGCAACTTGCTCATAACTTCTTCCAGCTCGATGACCTTTTCGTCGGACCTCAAAGTGCGTGCGTTGTATGTTGCCAGGTCTAGTCGTCGGGGTTGGCAGCGGAATCTCTGCCGGAGATTCTTAACACCCCTTGCCCCGCCGTTACCATAACCGCTGCCAGAGCCAGGAATAGCGGGGCTGCCGGGGACTAGGGGCTGTGTTTTGTTTTTGCCGTCCATACAAAGTTTTGCCCAGTACTGACCACGCTGGGCATGCGGGTTGGTCAGCGCAGTGCTAGATTACTCGCGCCGGTGTCGCTGCTGCCCGACACCGGCCTGAGGCATTTCGTAATCTAGCCTGTGGGAATGGATATACCGCCATTCGTCGGTCGCCAGAGCCTCGTCGGTCCATCTGCAGGGTGCACCACGAGCAGGTGAGGTTGGCAGTTGGGGAGACTGACTGGTACTAGCCTCCCCCTTACACCCCATTTTTATATATTAGAGATATATTTTCAACTACACTATTCTGTTCTATTATGTAAAATCCTAAGAGAGAGACGAATATCTTAGCAAACCATAGATTCACTGTGCGTGGTAGAGAGAAAAACTCCGAGCAGAATCCTGAACTTGTGACTACAGGATGTAGGGTTAAGGAATTCCTTGACGATCGATCAACACTCCCCGTTCTCTGCTAGTGTTGTTCTCCCTGCCTAGCCAAATTTGGTAAGATCCTATAAGATCCAAAGAACACTGACTAATTTACGTATTATAACTGAACCAAAACTACTAATAATAACTAAAATTATAGTAGGATTAGGAAATACATATATCAACTCACCTGGTGTTCAGATTGTCTGTGTAGAAGCTCTTTTTCGGGGCACATATCTGGACAAGTACCGATAGTGGCCCCACCCACCTTCACCCTGGAACCAGCTCCACCCCATGCTCTTAATACTCTACAAAACAAAACAAACCTATACAAAAACCATACTCAACTTGTACTATTTACTAACAAACAAATTAGAAATGAAGGTAGAAAAAGCATGTCATTTTATAACTTATTTATTTCATTAAATTTTATTTAATAGTACATTATGATATAAGTGCGGTAAGTTGAAAATTACAGCCAAGACAATATTGCAGCTCGAGCCAAAGGTGACTCTTTGCCAGGATTTTAAAAGTACTGTTGGTTTTTAGATGGATGACAAAGGCTTTATATTACATAACGGCAAATGTGCTTAATGAGATACATTACGATATTGAAATTAGTGAAATAAGCAATACTTCTAAACTTATTAATTTTATTTTCATTAATTTAAGAACAAATACTTATAAGTATTATTAGGTGTAAACTGACTAGTAAATTATACCCTCATTTTTAATCTGATTGTCTATGAGTATGTGTTCAGTATGGCATAAGATATGCATTGAATCAAAATAAATGATTATTGCTATAGATTTTCTATTTTGTGATCTTACAATTTATTATTTATAATAATTCTAAAAAATATATCACAGTCACACTGAAATTTCTCAATTTTCAAGAACTTTTTTTTCCTTCTTTGGTTTTTTTTATTATATAATTTTTTATTATAATTATAATTATTCTTCATACTCTTCGTCACACTACAGTCAATAGGAGCAGAGTTCTGAAGGCAAATGTTGGGAAAATGGGAGAAGTTATTCCATTTTTAAAGCGATAATACTGTAAGGGCTGGATTAATGGTTCACAAATAAAAATACCTGTCTCTTGCATCCAAAGTCCTCCATTTCTCGTCAGGGGTCACAGAGACCCTGGCGCGAAGTTTATGCAGCTCAACAGCTGCTTCTGAGGTTGACAGAGTTGTTGGAACTGTTGTTACCAATACAGGAGACTCTATACCACTGGTAGGTTGACTGCAAGTAAACAGGTTTTATTATATTATTTCATAAATATAAACAATTTTAATAAATCTGCTTACGTAATACTTGAACAGCACGATGTAACTAGAAAAATATATAGCACACAGTAATATAACTTAGTGTACAATATTATAGGATACAATAGTAGTTCAGTACACTTACAACTTTGGTGGTTTAACTATCTTGGGTACTACAACAGTCTTCCTCTTGACTGGAAGTTTTAACTCTAATGATTGTCTTTTTGGTACATCCAAATCCATTGCTGTAAGAATAAATAATGCATATGCATTAAAGAAAAACAGTAACTAACAAAATGAACATAAGCACATTATATTTTGGATAAAAAGTAGAATATATAGTGCCTATGTCTAATATAGGTTCGCTGGTCCCAGAGAAAATGTGTTACAATATATAACATGCCTCAGTTCTATATTAGAAGAGGTGTCCAGTTGTTCTGGTGGAAACCTGCCCGGTTTGGCTGTGGGATGGTGCGGGTGACAGTTCATTTCACTCTTGAAAGTTTGCCACAATTTACGATAATAGTACATATGATGAATATCATACAGGGGACTGTCATCATACCCTTGATATCTAAAAAACACTTAAGTTAAGAGTTTTCATTAAAATCCTGTGTTTTGCCCATTAAACCCGCTTCTGATGTCAAGCCGTCTCTGACAATATATTAATCAACTTTGAAATTTCAAGATGTTCAAGTATATGAAGTACTTTGGCTGTTGATAAACGTTTTTACAGATATAATAATAAATTACAGATTTTGATATAATGAACTTACATTTCTGCCTTGTAATTCTATATGCTGGAGCTCCGACCATTGCTGATAGTTCTGCTTTCACATCTGGGTCTGGAAGCCACTCTGGATCATCATCCCGCTTGCTCTTTCTTCTTCTACAACACAATTCCTTTTTGTACATTACTAGTTTCAACTTAAGATAAATTTACAAAATACAGTAATTTTCACTGTTGCTGTATGAAAATCTAGTAAGTATTTTCAGCCACAGAGTAAATCCACATTTAGCATCATGGACTCCCAAACCATAAGAGAAAATAACAAAATATGGTGAAACTAGTGGAAGCCTGCAACTCAGTTAGCATAAAATACTATTTTTAGTCCTACAGGATTTCTTTCTAGGATAAAGAATTAGCCTAGTCCAACATCTTATTTATCCAAATAACAAATTTAATTTAAATTGATTCAGTGGTTTATAAAGACAGACTGACACACTTATAATATTAGTATACTCACACTCTTGGTTTGGTGCGAGTTACATCAAACATGAAGCCATCAAAAGCTCCGGCATTCAACACAGCTCTCTCTGCCGATGTCTGTTGGTCATACTCAACAATGCACATGTGCTTCTTGGGCATCAGCCGTATCCTGAGCACTTTCCCAAACTTGCTGAAGTGCTTCTCGGCAACTTTATTTTCAAATAGCCCTTCAGGGACATTTGAGCACCTGTAAAATATAGTATGTTGACTATCTTCATGGTCCAAAATTCAAAAATTCAAAATTCATTTATTTCAAAAAGGCTCAGTTTACAAGCACTTTTGATATGTCAGTTGACTATTTGTAAAGATTCTACCACCGGTTCGGAAGGCAGGTTCTGCTGAGAAGAAACCGGCAAGAAACTCAAAAAAATCATACAATTGCTCTTTTAAAAAAATCATACAATATTATAATTATAATTTACAATTGATGACAATTACAATTTCTTATAGTTTTACTTTCTGTGTGAAGGTGGAAGCTGATCCAACAGCCTCCAAGCATCTTTATCATTAAGGAACTCATCAATGTAGTAGTAACCTAAAGTAAAGCTAATGTTTTTTAACACATTGCTTAAAGCTATGCATTGGCAGGTCCATCACAGTTTTAGGGATCTTGTTATAAAAGAGTACACCCAAACCTACAAAAGATTTTTTTTACTCTTTGGAGACGATATGCAGAAATAACTATAGTCAGATCGGGTAGGTATTTTAAACAATGTAAATAAACAAAAACATATGATTCAGGGGTGCTCAACATTTTACTAAAGCATTATTCACGAATATTGTCATGAAATAAAACTTCCTTTGATAGACAATTTTTTTTATATTTTATGTTCCTATAAACTGTTATTTATCGAACAGATAATGTTTCACTTATATTTAGGGTTCCGTGGTCAATAAAGAACCCTTATAGTTTTGTTTTTTTATTATGTATAAGCAAGCACCGCTTAGCTGTACGCTAGATTGTAAGCTATGAGGCAGCCTTTGGTAGAACGCGCTTGCCTAGAAGATGCCTATTCACTCTTGACTTGAAGATACCCATACCCATGTCCGTCTGTCCTTCTATCTGTAACTCAATTACTAATAGAAAACTGTAGCTTGACTATGAAAATTATGTACGCGATTATAGGCGTAAATTAAAAACTTGACAAGTAGTTTTTACTCGTTTTCTCGTAGTGTGGGTTATTGTTAGGTATACGTTTTTATGTAGAATTTGATGAGTTTGTTAAGACACTACTTTTCAATTTAGGCCTCTATTTGTAAAATATTAAGATTTAAAGTGCTAATTTAATTTCGTACTAAACTAAATAAAATTAAAAACAGTAAACGAACAACAAATAACAATAATAAACAATAACAACGAAACGAGAACAAAACGAAATAACAAAAATTAAAAGGGAGTTAACGAATACTGTGAAGTAGGAGTATTAGTCACAGACAAAAAATAAAGTAGTGTTCTGTGCTGTGAAGTGTGAACTGTCAAATCTCAAATCTTCTTTCACTTAATACAAAATCAAAAAATTAATCATAGTTTAAGGTAATTCTGCAATAAATGAAAATATTTTATTCACATTATAATAAAAGAAAACATCATTTGAATTACATCTTCTTTCTTCTTTTGATATGATAATACGATAATACGATTTATAAAATTAATTAAAGCTCTTATTTAATTTTATAAATGCATATTAATACCCATAAAACTCAATCTTTGTTTTTCAAAATGGTTTGTGACTCATGTCTGCTTGGGGTATTTAAGGTTCTTTTTATGTCGTTTGTGTTGTATTTCTGCAAACTCTATTTAATTAACATAGAGGAATTAGACATGGAAATGCATCGCACCCAAATGCAGCAACAAAATTGTCTGTCGTTTTTAGAGGGGGACGAGGTAAACTCACACATCGAAAAAATTTAACAAGAATAAATAATAATTATAATCTGTACACAGAATATTCAATTAATGGATCAATGTTTTGCTGTTCGTTCGTTCGTTAGAAGAATAGAATCGATTTTTCTTTTATATATTGTTTTAATTTATTATTAATTATAATTATGTTTTTGACGACCTCCGTGGCGCAGTGGTATGCGCGGTGGATTTACAAGACGGAGGTCCTGGGTTGGATTCCCAGCTGGGCCGATTGAGGTTTTCTTAATTGATTCAGGTCTGGCTGGTAGAAGGCTTCGACCGCGAAGGCGTACCGACAAGCGATTTAGCGTTCCGGTACGATGTCGTGTAGAAACTGAAAGGGGTGTGGATTTTCATCCTCCTCCTAACAAGTTAGCCCGCTTCGATCTTAGATTGCATCATCAGTTACTGACTGAACATCAGTTACTGAGTGAGACTAAAATCAAGGGCTACCATGTAAAGAATAACAAAAATAAAATAGAAATATTTTCAAATTAAACGTCACGTCATCTTTTAGTGAATTAGAAGTTGTTGACCGTTTTTCATGCCATTGACTGACTGACTACTTACTACACAAACCGGAATTATTAGGGAGCTTTTTAGACGACGAAAACGATTACAACAATGAAACATCGATACAATCGATAACGCGTTAGATCGTTGGTTGTTTGACAGAGAGGTAACGTCTTGCGGGGCAGGTCTTTCTATAATTGGTCCGTGATAATTAATTTGTTGTATGTGAATCCGGACTCAAAAGGGCTAGAACCCAGAGCCGTAAAGCTTATTATTAAAAATAAAATGTATGTGAATCGAAACAAAAAGTGTCGCTTAAAAGAACCTTTTTGAGTAGTATTATTGTTGTGTAAAAAACCTAAAGTTGTGGACTATAACTTATGTTCATGTCTAGTAAGACGTGGGTTTAAATCTCCTTTTCGTTTGTACAAATTAATATTTTGTCATTGTTTTTTTGGTTTGTGGTTTTAATTTGTCCAACTAGGCATACCTCGCCAGTGCCCCATAGTTGGATGCCCTTCACAATAATGAATTAAGTATTTTAAATAGCACAATAATTATTCCTTATGTTGAAGTTATTAAAACTACTGAATTGGGCCTCATTGAGCATATTATTCAAAAATTCGATATCATAATGCGATATGGAACCAACTAGAACCAACACATTAGCCAGGTGACCTTGCAATAAGAAAATATTAATAATGATTGATCATCTTCCTTGAAACTGCGGAATTTTACAATTAGTTAAAACAGCAAAAAGGTTTTACGGGTACTTACGTTACGGAGGTCTTGTTGTTAAAAGACTTATCTAAAAGTGGACTTCGAAGCTTTTTTACAGGGCTTACAGGTTCCTCATCCATGTTTTTGAAACCATGTTTTATAACCTCAAATATAATATAATATTTTAAGCGCAATTCATATAAAATTATTATTCCTTAATCATCTTGTAACTGAAATACGTTCAAACCAAGAAGAAATCACATTGAAATTACTTTATTTAAATGCTTAAAACCTTACAACAAAAATTAAACAAAATAAATCACTGGCATAATGGCATTACAAAAACCACAGACTCACACACAGATCACTATTAGGACTCACAGAGCATTTTTACCTTTGACACCTATATATAATGGACCTGTGGCATTTTACGTCAAAATTGGTCAAGGATTTAATTCTTTAAAGAATAAACAAAATTTTTTCTAACCTCTCTAACTTAAAGAAAGCTACCTTAATGGAGCGAGATAGATATTATTTTTCATGACAACATCAATTATGTCAGTTGTAACCAAATTATCTTTTGTTTTTGGTGACCCAAAATGGCTATTGTTGTGGTTCCGGTGCGACGGTATTCGAAATATTACGGAAATAATAACCAATAAGCTTGTGAATCACAAAATAAATTAAATATTATACAATGGTGAAGTGCGCAGTTGTTGCCTGCACCAACAAAACCCAAACAAAACTAGCGGGAATTTCATTTCACAAGTTAGTATTAAAATCTTTGATTTTTCTGCTGATATTGAGTATTTTAAAGGTATTTTTTTTTAATTTGTCCCATTGCTAATTTAAAGCTTTACAATACGTGGTTTTATGGGCAATCCTTTAAAAAATTTAATTATTTCACGAGTTTTGGTTTGACCATATACGTAGTGTTGGGAAAGTATTGTTTACAATATCGATGAATAGTGAACGATTGTTTGTTTCGCTATATCATCGAAATAAGCGAAAACGTATAAATTAATAAATTATTTTATGTCCTATAAGTATAGTTATTTTATATTTTTCAGATTTCCAAAAAATCATAATTTAAGACAAAAATGGCTAAACAGCATTAACAGGCCTAATTTCAAGCCATCACGATACAGCTGCATATGTAGTGATCATTTTAAGAAGGATCACATTAATTTAACATTATGCTTTCCGCGCCTCAAAGACAATGCCTGTCTATCTATCCCGGTGAGAATCTTTTTCATCGTATTCATTCTTGTTTGTGATAATATAGGAATTCCCTCATTTTAAAATATCTGAATACTTTTTTTAACATTTATTTATATAATTTTTTTATTGTCTCCAATAGTGTAAGAGAAAGATATCATTCAAAATTTGAAAAAAGTTTTTGCTTTATGTACTCATATAAATACTAATGTTGCATTTATAGTAATATTTTAGTAGATAACCAAAGAATAAAAATTACCTTAGAATTTAATTTATTAGAATTTATCACCTGAGCAACAAGTAAGACAACCCTTGCAAGAAGTGAATCTTAATCTGTTATTAAAGAGTCATGACAATGCTGTTTCCCAAAATGGAATACAAGTATTGTATTGTATTGTCAAAAACATATTTAAAAACTAAAATTTTCTTGTAACAACGTCTCAAAAAAATATGAAAAAAAAATTTATCTGGTAGAACGATAATCAAATTTTTAAAAGACCATTTATAAAAAAGTGTCAACTAGCCTATTACTTTTTGTTATGTATAACGTCCTTGTATCAAAAACTGTAAGTTTTGCAACTTCTATAAATAAATTTTGTTGATGAATTACGATTTTTGTTTCCTATTGCCTTGAGGATTCAGTGCATAAACTGTGCGACTTGGCGAGTTTAGTATTAGGTTGGTGGTCTAGGACAACATCATATTCATTTGATAGTAATCGTTACACATCCAAGACATAAACACAGGCCAACATTCGTGAGTGCCAATACAAAACATTGTATAGTTTAAATAATTTATAATATACCATGTTTATTAAGTACCACAGAGTAACCAGAGAGAGTCTTTACAAACTGCATGCTGAAGCGGGCACCCATAAAAACCCATAAAAAAAACAATAGTCACACTTCTCCTTGACATTTGCATATAAAAACAATAACGTAAATTGATATAATAATCAATAAAAAAGTACACCATCTTATTTCTTTAGTATTTGAAAACAGTTTTTAAAATATTTAGAAACATATGACGCCATTTTTTTTGAATGATATTGAAAATTACTGATGCGACGGTTCGTATCGTACTGACAAGAGAACGTATTCGTTTTTGAATTTCATATTCGTAGCGGGTACGACACCGTCATGTTCCGTACACTCCATCTGTTTATTATTGATTAATCTGTGTTAAATACAAAACACTATAATGAGAAAGTCAATTGTATGGAATTTAATATTATAATAATGTAAGACAGAATTTAAAAAGTTTCGTTTTAGTAAACATATTTTGTATAATTTTATATCGATTGCTTAATTATTATCGATAAAACAGCCCTAGCTCAATTTGGTGACCAAACATGGTTACCGGAAGCCTCAACGAAAATTACTTGTCACATATCCTCTATTATTTATGTATCTAAGGTACAGACAGTAAGCGTACATTAGTTTCAACTGAACTAAGTTCTACATAGACCATAGTCCAAATGACTACAAGAAAAAAACATCATTATTCCAAGACTAATGGCGCAGAATAGGTTGCACATCTAAATTGCCTAACTTCAAGTTTGTAGCATAAAAATCAAGGACTCTCATACAAACTTGTGAGAACCTCTAGACCTCTTTAATCCGGCCCTATCGCAATCCATTATTAGGAGATACCTACTAACTGTGGAATTGACTACCTCCCTGCCAAATTTCATCTTTGTACGTCAAGCGGTTTTCTAAATTTCGTGAACAATTTCCCGCAACATGGAGATATTGCTTATTTTTCTGGTCAGGCTACATTAAAGAAATATTTGTTTTTGAAATTCACATTAAGTAGAGTAGAGATTTGTTTTTAGCCGTGAGCAAAGAGTAAATTAATATAAAATTATTATTACCGTACCTTAAGTGAGAGATACGGACAATATATAATGTATCATCTATGATACGGACCGCATGACGTAAAGTCAAAAGTAAAATTACGTACTCTGTCACAGAAAATATATGTACCTACAAGTTGTACCTACTTATAAATTTATGAAACCAAATAGTCGGGAAAGAGTGTATTAGGAGTGGATACAACAATAGACCAACAGGGCGGGGATCGAACCACCAACCCTCGGTGATGAGTTCGACCGTTTTACCGTAGACTTCTTCTTCGGATCTCCTCATTTCTGATTCGGTCACGCAGAGATACTCCTAGCATAGCTCGCTCCATCGCCCTGTGTGACTGAGCCTTCATATGAGGCCCATAGTTAACGACCAAGGATTTAGGGTGATAACTGATAATGTTAGTACATTCTGACCATGGTTATGTGCCGACGGCTAAAAGTGCTCTCCGAGGGACGGGTTTGTAAAGTTACCAACTTCCCAATACCCGGCTGAGAATTTTAACTATCTTAGAAGAAAGAAAACTCAGTATCTTATATGTAGCCCGACTCAGGATTCGTACTCAGTATCTCGAGATCCGAAACAACCCACATTTGGCTCACTGTTGAGCACAAGTCTTCTTTCAGAATGAGAGAGGTTTGGCAAATTGGCAAACTTCACACACGCAGAGATTTAAGAAAATTATCAGGTTTATATTTAGGTATATTCAGGTTTTATCACGATGTTTTTACTTCACCGCTTGAGACACGTGATATTTAATTTCTTAAAATCCACATAACTGAAAAGCTGGTGGTGCATGCTCCGGACCGGATTCGAACCTAGATCCTCCGAATTTATTTATTTATTTATTTATTTATTTAGGAAGACCAACCGCAGAACATTGTATCGTGTATACATATTGATTACATACGTTGTGTTCAATGGTGAATGTTCAACTTATTATAGATCTTCACAACGTTTACAATATTTAAAAAAATATAATACATAGTTCATGTCATCTAACTACAATATATATCTTAATTCTAAAAATTAAAAAATATTTACTACAAATTGAATTAAAACAAAAAAAAAAAAAAAATACAAATTAAATTAAAACAAACAAAAAATGAAAAAATACAAATTAAATTAAAACAAACAAAAAATGAAAAAATACAAATTAAATGAAATTAACAGAACAAAAGTACAATAATTCAATTCAATTCAATTTAAATTTTTGGTTTTATGGGTACAATAATTGAATATCGGTTATTAAATCAAAATGTAAAATAAAATAATGTCAAATAATGTCAAAAAAATGCCAAGGAATAAAAAAAAAATGTCAAGGAATAAAAAAAAAAATGTCATGGAATAAAAAAAAAAAATGTCAATAATGTCAATAATTTTCAATAATTTTTCGCCGAAAGTCGATATATTTGTTGTGGAATAAATCGATGTCTTTCTGTTTTGTCGCAAAATTATTATAAGTATCTGATATCCTTGGTAAAGGAGAATGTTGACCTAATTTAGTTCTATATGGCTTGTGGTATAGCAATTTGCAAGGATACCGAGGTTTATTCGTGCGTGGTGTTCGAAAAGAAAAGCTTTGTATTAGCTCTGGACAATCGATTTCATTATTGAATAATTTGTATAAGAATGACATCGACAATAACCGTCTTCTATTTTCAAGACTGTCCCTCTTAAAAAATGTAAGTCGGTCCACGTAATTACTAAGATTTTTATTAAATCTAAAGGAGAGTTGCCGTAACAACCGTTCCTGTACTCGCTCAATTCTTTTAATATGAATATTAGTGTATGGCGCCCAGACTGCACAGCAATATTCGAGTTTGCTCCGTACGTAGCAATCAAATAGTTTTATAATTGTGCTACATTGCTTAAAGGTTTTAGAGGTCCTGAGAACAAATCCAAGTGATTTATTTGCTAATTGAAGAGTTTTGTCTATATGTGGCACAAACGTAAGTTTGCTGTCTAAAACAATTCCTAAGTCCCGAATAGTGTCTACTTCATTCAACTGTTTGTCATTGATACTATAGACAGATAATATTTTTTTCCTGTTCCGTGTGAATTTGATATGATAACACTTGTTAACATTTAGAGTCATTTTGTTTGTAATACACCAGTCATTTAACCTAGTCAAATCTTCCTGTAATAAATTTATGTCAGCATTGCTTCGAACAATTCGCGTCAGTTTCAAATCATCCGCAAAGAGACTTGCGTTGCTATTATGAAATATGTCAGTTATATCATTTATAAATATCATAGATATATAACTACCAGATGTAGCCCTAAAGTGACTTTGGATTCTAGAGCGTGACAGGCTTATGTCACTCGGCTTATATTAAATAGGGACACGAGATTTTTTTTTGTCACTTTCAGCATGGTCGATTTTTTTGTTTGGCAAACGTCGAATGTTTGATTGATGGTTGACAAACACAACACGTATCCAAGCAGTTATTTAATTTTTAGTAAATTGAGTATTATGTGGTACAACATTGCGGTTACGATATTAATTTATAAGTTATTGTGCTATGGTGGGGTGTTGTATTTTAGGCTGCAAAAGCCGCAGTGAGCGGAAAATCGAAGGAATTACATTTCATTAGTAAGAAACCATAAACTTCTTTGAATGATAATATATAGCCTACATTTGTTGGAATTCGAAGCTAATTGAATGTGATAAGCGTTAACTAGAGTATCTTCAATGGCAATATTTCGTATTTCGCTATATTTCAAAACCTAACCTTTTCTTTATTTACTTCAAATGTGACCATGTCCCATCTATTAAACTTCCACTAAAATAAAAGAATTAAGTAATTTTTGGTAAGACGCTGTAACTAATTCTTAATAAAGTAAAGATTACACTCTTTACCACGAGTCTAAGATGTATGGCAACATTTTGTTATGATGGCTAAACGTGTGCTATTAATCTCTACTAATATTATAAAGCTGAAGAGTTTGTTTGTTTGATTGAACGCGCTAATCTCAGGAACTACTGGTCTGATTTGAAAAAATCTTTCGGTGTTAGATAGCCCATTTATCGAGGAAGGCTATAGGCTATTTATTATCCCCATATTCCTACGGGAACGGGAACCACGAGGGTGAAACCGCGTGGCGTCAGCTAGTATTTAATACTAGAGGATATGCTCGATTTCCCCCGCATAAGTAGTTCCCGTTCCCGTAGGAATTTTGGGATAAATAGCCTATGTGTTATTATAGGTTATTTGTGTGCCAAAATTTGGGGAAATCTGTTTAGTAGTATTTGCTGAAAGATTACAACAAACACACACTCACGAACTTTCACATCTTTAGTATCAAGAAAGATTAGCTGAAAGTTTAAAAGCCTGTGCTCCTACCATAGGTAAGAATTGTAGGCAATGGACTGATATCATGTTATGATTTAAGTTATCACCGAAAACACAATTAAATTATTCAAAGTTCTTTTATTATCTGAAAGAATCTTACTTTTTAATATATCTGATCCTATTTATCGTAGTAGGACTTCATTTAATTATATTTGCAGATTACCCCAAAAACGTGTAAATAAATGTGTATGGCAACATTTTGTTATGTAATTTATGAATGCAAGTGTAGTGTACATAATAATATAATACACACGCACACTTATAACCTTACATAAGGCTGTTTCACGGGCGGCCACGCGATGGCTACGTCTAGTTGTTCTAAGTCTATGATAAATATGTTAAAGAAAAATTGATGACAGAGGTCATATTCACTGGGCTGTCACGGCTTTTACGGTCTATTCGCCACACCTAAATCAGGTTGACATAGTGAATCTGGCATCTTAATTATTATCTTCATAATATTTTTATTAACATAAAATGGAAGCGACTTCAAAGACGTATTTCAGTTATTTTGATTGTAGTACAAAATTACTAAACCGATTTTTCATGAAAATGAAATGGGACTAATCTGGAAGTATGAACAAAAAACATAAATAATTAGTTAATAAATGGCGAAGATAAGATGTAAAAAACATTAAAAAAAAATAATGAAAAAATACCACCAACTACAAAATTATAAAAATGTTTTACTATACTAAAAAGCGAAAAATAACATCGTATGTGCTACCTTCTCAGTTTGCTCAGTGCGATCAGTTTGAAGGCGGTACCAAGTTAATTAAAGCCGTTTCTGAAAGAACTGTCTGAAAATCCTAAATCTTTATGATTTAAACAGCTTTTTTCAAATCGGTTCAGGTGTCCTCGAGTAATCGGTGAACATACGTAAAAAAAAGCTTCCGACGAATTAATAACCTCCTCCTTTTTTTGAAGTCGGTTAAAAACCCACATACGCGTCGAACCTCCTCTTTTGTCGGAATCTTTTATTACCCAGTTACCAAGTGAATGACGGTGTCGGAACTGAGTGATGTAATCGTATGAATAGCTCAGCCGATTAGTTCCGGAATATTCCGGATGTAGGCCTATCTACTGTCTTGCCTTCACTTTCTAAGCCAAGCTGTTGTTTGATATACCTACTTCACATGTCGCTATTATATTATTATTTTTCTTTTATTATTCTATACTAGCGGATGCCCGAGACTTCGTTCGCTCGGAATTCAGTTTTTCACAAATCCCACAGAAACCATGGATTTTTGTGGGATGAAAAGCCAAATTTCAGCCAAATCTCTTCTATAGCCGCAGCGTAAAGGAGGAACAAACACACACACACACACACACAAACTTTCGCCTTTATAATATTAGTGTAATGTGGTAGTGTGACAAGTTAGACCTTGACTACAATCTCAACTGATGGTAAACGATGATGCAATCTAAGACGGGAAGCGAGCTAAAATGTTAGGAAGATGAAATCCACACCCCTTTCGGTTTCTACACGACATCGTACCGGAACGCTTAATCGCTTGGCGGTACGTCGTTGCCGGTAGAGTGGTAACTAGCCACGGCCGAAGTCTCCCACCAGCCAGACTACTTTATGTAACTAACGTATAGGTAACTGTATCGCTTCATTTGCATCTCTGTTTCAAACATTGAAACGGACAATGACCTTCAAACAGCATTGTATACCGGTTCGAAGGTCTACAGCCTAAATTGTCTTCGTTTCGTAGTTAGCTTCGGAGGACTTGAAAGTAAATAAAACATTGAGTAGGTTTTAAATTTTGCTATTCAGAATTCAGATACCTATTTCATATGATAAATAATATCTTTATATTTAGAGATATGAAAGTTTTAATATCAATCTTATCATATAAATTTTTCTTTACTTACCTATAAAAAAAATAGCAAAAGCAATACCCGCGTAGTTCATCATCAGTTACCGTGGGAATAGGGGGATTAAAATATAGCCTACGGTGAAGATTTAGCATACTATTAGTAAAAGAATTTTCTAAATCGGCTATTGGACTATTGGCCTAACACGTCTCATTCGCAGCCTCAAGCCAAATATGGGTTGATAATGATGATAATGATGAAAGGTTATTTAGTTGTCTATGTTGTTGTAATATGTCAAATTAAAGCTTATTTTATACTCAATTTAATTACTGTATTGACTTATTTTATGCTAGTTCATGGTTTCCTCGATTTTGTATGAAAAATGTGTTAGGCCGCAATTTAACTAGGCAACCTATTTGTTATGTATCATTATGAACATTATCTGCCATTTGTTTCAAAGCACTAATGAATAACAGATGGGGTTATATACTTCTAATGCCGGATCTTAGACCAACATAGTCAACGGAAAGAACATAGCAAGTGACCTTTCAAACGAATTCTAGATCCGCGACACGTGCGCAAGCCACATGCGCTGTGTGATCGGCATCCTGAGGCTCCACAGAGCAGCTAGGTAATACGGTGAATCACCTTGAGTGACGTCACCGCAATAAATTCGGCTGTCGCATTCCGTCCACGCCGCAGATTATATAAAAGAAAGTGGCGCGGCCGCGACGCGACCTTGCGCGGTGAAAGGCGGGGCGCAAGTGGCACAGCCGGAACTGAACTCGGCTCGCTCTTCCCACGGACCGATCTGCGCCTCTCGCCAGCCGATGCCGTTATGCGCCCGCGCAACTTTCGGTAACCGGTCCGCTGGTAGCGCAAAAAATACACTACTGTTGGAGCTCTGTCAGAAGATTATCATAACCCATGGAGTGCCGCAAACAGCCTGCATACCCTTTTTTTCCTTGGGAAATTCTCATGTATATCTCCTCGCCACGGGGAGGCGATGTCGGACTTAAACCGACTTAAACCCCTCGGTGTTCGTTCGAATGTTTCGTAAGCTACCACAATCCAGCCAGCGGCAGCCGAACATCAGGCTCTCCTCAAGTGTTGAAAGCGCATCGGGAACACTACAAGCGTCTACAACTCGAGAACTTATGTCTGGTGGGTGACAGATTCCCCGTATCCATCACCCAGAGGTCCTCGTTAAGGAGGCAAATGACCAACCATTCCCTAGTATGTTTTTTAATGTTGTATGGGCTTGCGCTTGACTACAATTAAGTCTGATGGAAAGCAATGATGAGGTCTAAGTTGAAGCTCGCTTGACTAGAAGATGCCTGTTCACTCTCTCCTTGAAGGTGCTCAAATTGTACGTGTCAGGAACAGTTGCCGGAAGGGCATTCCACAACTTAGCAGTTCTTGCGAAATGCAAAACGTTTCATGCGGGTTGATGTCGACAACAAAATAATAGTTCTAGTTATTATACTATCAGCCTGGTGGATGGAGCATTCTAGTTTCAGTAACCAAGCTGTTAAACGTCTGCCAGAAGATTATGTAACCCAGGGAATGCTGCAATCAGTGTGTATTGGGCTAAGTCTGTGAAGGCTAGACTTGACTTGCTGAAATTGGACTCTAACTATAGGCCTTATTATAAGCTCAAAGTCAAATGGCCTCACCATTGCCACATCGGCTTCGCGACTCGCTGAGCTATGTCAGTGACTTTGGTCCTTCTGCGGATCTCCTCATTTCTGATTCGATCACGCAGAGAAACTCCAAGCATAGCTCGCTCCATCATCCGCTGAGTGACTTTGAGCCTTCCTATGAAATCTATAGAACCTCTACCTAAAATTCCTCCACTAACCCTTTACCAATGCTAAATAAAGCTTAAATACATCACCATCACAAATCTGTCCCAAGTGTATCGTGGTGTATCGCTTGTGAAAGCTGTATTGCTCTGTATAATAAACAAGTAAAATGTAACACGTAACACCGTTACAGACAAGCAAAAACGCTCAATTCAAACTTCGAATCTTTACTGTTTTTTTTTTACTTTATTTGTGTAACAACACCAATTGCTTCGAAGGAAAAACAGTGTTGTTGAAATGCAGTAAAAAATAAAGTTTTTTTTAATTATACATATGTACAGGTACACTTCTGTACTAATATTTTAGAGAGGTAAGTTTGTGATATTGTAGGGGGTAATCTATGGATCTAAAACCGATTTTGAAAATTCTTTTACTACTAGAGAGCCACGTTATTTTCGAGTGTCATAGACTATATTTTACCTCCATATTCTCGCGGGAACGGGAACTACGCGGGTGAAACGGCGGGACATCGGCTAGTCCATACTAATATCATAAATATCACAAATATTGCCTATTTGATTGTTTGTTTGCATTGACTAGGCTCCGAACCTACAGAACTATTTGAAAAATTCTTTCACTGTTGGGAAGTCGCACTATCCCCGAGTGCTATAATCATCATCATCATCATCATTATCAAC
The DNA here is from genome assembly GCF_947172395.1 of Bicyclus anynana. Classification (NCBI taxonomy): domain Eukaryota; kingdom Metazoa; phylum Arthropoda; class Insecta; order Lepidoptera; family Nymphalidae; genus Bicyclus; species Bicyclus anynana. The sequence continues at coordinate 5,309,204 of NC_069096.1, read as the reverse complement.
CCATATTCGGCTCACTGCTAAGCTCGAGTCTCCTCTCAGAATGAGGGCGTTAGGCCAATAATCCACCACGATGGCCAAATGCAGATTGGCAAACTTCACACACGTAGAGAATAAGAAAATTCTCTGGTAGGTATGCAGGTTTCCTCACGATGTTTTCCTTCACCGTTTGAGACACGTGATATTTAATTACTTAAAAGGAGGCATATCCCATAATGATGAATTAAATTAATACATGCACACTGCTTGACATGGCCCAGAAATAGAACCTAGGTCCTACAGCTGACGTACTAGCCACTGAACCAACACAGCTTTATACACAGGCATAGAACATACTTAATTAGATTAATATAAATAAAGATAAAACCAATACAGAGTATCCTATGCCACAGGCACAGGCGACGTCGAGAAATAAAAAAAATAACCTTAAAACATTGTATGTAACGAATGAATACAGCCTTCTTACATCTCGCGAGAGTGAGACAGAGAGAGGTTGCGGAACGCTGGCCTAGAATTTAGACAATTTCCGACCGCCACAAGCTGCCTCGACCGCCGCGCGCTTAGCAACAAGAGCTTTACGTAGGTACCTATTGAAGCTTTATCTATACATGTACATAAGTAGGTACATATAAGGAGTTTGGCGGGAAATTGTAGGAAACATGTAGCTCTTTTATTTTCATTGATTTGCTGCTTTGTAAAGTTCATTTTATTCAAAGATGCTGCTGCTTTATACATATTAAGCGAAAGAGTTTGTTTGTTTACTTGAACGCGCTAATCTCAGGAACTATTGGTGCGATTTGAAAAACTCTTTCAGTGTTAGATGGCCCATTTATCGAGGAAGGCTATAAGCTAATATTACACCCATATTGCAATTTACACGATATCAAAACACAGACAAGTTTTTTTTTGTGATTTTTGTCTATCTGTCTATCTGGTATTTGTCGGTTTGTCCAGGCTTATCTGTAGAACTGATTTTAATGGGACTTTCACTGGAAGAAAGTGGAGGTTATTAACCAATAAACTGGGTAATTTTCATACTGGAAAATCAATCGTTCCCCATGTAATTACTGATAAGTGTATCTACCACTTCCATCGAATCAGAAATGAGGAGATCCGCAGACGAACCAAAGTCACTGAAATAGCTCAGCGAGTCGCGTAGCTGAAGTGGCAAAGGGCAGGCCACATACTTCGAAGAGCCGATCGACGTCCCAAGGTGCTGGTGCTGGAATGAAATGAAACCACACACAAAAAGCGCAGTATTGGTCGACCTTCACTATTCTCCACACCGTATACTCACTGGAACGGGAAATACGCGGATGAAACCGCGTGGCGTCGGCTAGTATATGTAACATTAAGTTAAACGTAACTTCACAAGTTAGGCCTTGACTACAATCTCACCTGATGGCAAGTGATGATGCAGTCTAAGATGGAAGCGGGCTTTTTTTTATTATTATTATTCTTTACAAGTTAGCCCTTGACTACAATCTCATCTACCTAATGGTAAGTGATGATGCAGCCTAAGATGGAAGCGGGCTAACTTGTTAGGAGGAGGATGAAAATCCACACCCCTTCCGGTTTCTACACAGCACCGTACCGGAATGCTAAATCGCTTGGTAGTACGTCTTTGCCAGTAGGGTGGTAACTACCACCAGCCAGACCTGGACCAATTAAGAAAGTCTCATCTGCCCAGCCGGGGATCAAACCCAGGACCTCCGTTTTGTAAATCCACCGCGCATCCCACTGCGCCACGGAGGCCGTCTAATCAAATTTCCAATGAGATGCCGAAAAGCGTCTTATTGGAAAGCTCGAAAGTTTCGTTCAAGTTTTTCATTAAGTTCACCTGCACCTATGGAGCGGACAATAGACATCGGCGCGTGCGCCGGCCGCGAACCCGGATGCGGCCGTGTGACGTAACACAGCCTTCGCCCCCTCCCCCCTGCCTCTCCGTCTGCACTCCCCCCCTGCCCCGACACTGCACGCGTCTGGCCGAACGTCTGTGCCGACTGCTTTGATCGTGTCTTGTCTGTGTTTGGCTCAGTTAATTAATCCCTTAAGCGGCTAACTAATGTACAAGTAACTCTATCTATTCTACAGTGTCTTTAATGATTTATTTATATTTTAGTAGACTACTACAACTATGTACTTACTCGTAATTGTAATTGCTCTTTGTAGACTTGTCATAATCTATACAGACTATTTAACATTATTCAACAATAATTTTTGATGTTACTGTTCCACATGACGTTAAAGCTGAAAAGGAATAAGTATCAAAATACTTGAACCTTGCTCACAAGATTACCGCCATGTGGAATGTTGTGTCAACTATTATTGATCCGATAGTTGTTTCAGTCAATGGTCTTATAGTGATGAGCTTCGACCAACACCTTAAGAAGCTTTCGCTCCGACGATCCGACTCTTGATCCAACAGTTAATGTTGGATCAAGAGTCGGATACAGAAGGCAGTGATTCTTGAGACGGCGCGTATTGTGAGGAGGTTCCTCACTCTGGAGCCCTGACCACCGGTTGATTGGGCACTCTAATGTCCCGCAGCGGGAGAGTTGTTTTTATTTTTTATAAATGTTTATTACCTAGTGTTTGTATGTAGAACATTTAAATTCTAAAAAAAATATAGAAATATTTTAAAAAAAAAAATATTTTTTTTTTAAAAGGAGAAATAAATAAATGAGATAAAAACAATAATTCTATTCAAAGGCACAACATGTCAAAGCTATACGCATTGCTATTTGCTAATGTTCTGGTTTGGGCTATATTGCAGGAGCTTTTTTTCTTCAAAGAAATTTTCAGAAAAAGTAAAAACCCTCAGACAGTACACCTTCGTGCCTCGGAGAGCACCTTAAGTCCTTAAGTCAAACCCGGTTATCTATACTAATATTATAAAGCTTAAGAGTTTGTTTGTTTTAACGCGTTAATCTCAGGAACTCTAGGTCATATTTTAAATAATTTTCTAGTTTTAGATAGCCCATTTATCAAGGAGGCGATAGGCTATATAACCAAGCGGGTGAAACTGCGCGGCGTCAGCTAGTTATAATTAAAATCTGATAGTGGTTGTTATAGAATTTATCTCTATCACTCTAAACTCGCCAACCAGCACTTAAGCAGCATGGTGGGTCTAAAACTTTAAGCTCCATAATTAATTAACTACCCTTCTCCAATACGGAGGGAGGTCTACTGATAATGACTAGAGGTGAGGCGTATATACTGGAGCAGGTCTTAACACTAGGTTTGTTGGAAGACGTATGGCGTACGAGTACGGAGCAGGGACTTATACACGTATTAAGCGTATTTAGAAGTACCGAGTACCGAGGAGCGCAAGACGCCAACAGAGTGCGAGTCCAATACTCGCAAATACTCTAACGGTCCAACCAATACGGGACGTGTTCAGAGACGCGTTCGATTAGTAATGTGTGAGTGAGAGACTTCTATCAATGCCGAAAGAAAATAGACTTTGTTGTCTAGACATAAGACCGGTTTTTCAACGCAATAAACACTTCATACTCCAACAGACAAAACATCGCGAGACGCGTTCCCGGACGCGTTCGTTTAAGAATGTGTGAGTGACGTCCCACTGCCGATGAAAAATTGTCTTTACTTTATCAAACATAAGACCGATTTTTTAACGCAGTATACACTTAATACTCTTAATACTCCAATATTTGGAGTCCCTGATTTTAATCCTTATTTTAAAAACATAATGTTTATTTGTTTTAGTATGATTATTTATCCGCTAAAGTAACAAGTTAATGTAACCCGACAGTATCATGAGGTAATATTAAAAGAAATAACTAAATAATAAAATTAAATTGAAATTTTGAAATTAATGACTGAAATATTTTTGTTTGCAAATTTTTTTCTTTTTTTTGTGGATTACAAAAACCAAAAATAGTTGAAGAAACCAATTGAAAAAAACAAAATAAAAAGACAAAAATGATTTTCTGTTACCCGGGATCGAACTCAGGATTCAATTTTTTTGTACCTTGCGTACATACCACTAGTCGAAATGACTACGTAAAACTCGTTTGAAATTAATGTACGTTTAGTATCAGATAATATGACATAAATCGCTGGCCACTGAGTATTTAGGAGTACGTATCTATTCTATAGGTCCTAATGGCTCGTACTTCTAAATACTCGTGGAGCTAGTCTTTGGAGCGCGTCTCTCGGCGTACTCGTACTCGTAACACTCAGTACGCGTTTTAGCGAGTACGACTCACCTCTAATAATGACGATATTACTTACATTACAAAGTCAAAGTCAAAGTCAAAATTCATTTATTTCAAATAGGCTTAGTGTACAAGCTCTTTCGAAACGTCAGGTTAATATTAAACTTAAGATAATGGTGATAATAATTATTCGAAAACTAAAAATTAAAGTTACGAGGGTTCCAAACACGCCTTGGTCCGAGAAGAGCCCACAAGAAACTCAGAAAAAATCAAGAAAACTCAGACTTACAAAAATACGTTTCAAAATAAATAATCACCATAATAATATTGTTTCTATGACTTAGTCTTATAAGTTAAGTCAGTAAGTTAAAAATTGTTGTTGTTATTGGAAATACGACTCTGAAATGTGATCGCTTGTAGAACTCTTCACAAAGTTCAGTGACCTGCAGCTGGCTTTGAAATGAATAGATCGGTATAGCCGAGCTAAACGAGTTTTGAAGCTGAATTGGCAAATGTGGTGTTGCACCATAGTTTTTCATCTATATATCTGAAAAAACAACGAAATTGATGGGTAAACAATAAACATGTATGCCTAACCTTAATCAACAATCAAATATGGCACTGTTATATACAACACTAGTGGACGCCTTCAACTTCGTGCGCCTTTAGACCTCCTTAATCCGGATGTCGCTAAATCCATCTACTACCGATAAACTACCTCCCTGCCAAATTTCATCTTTGTGCGTCAAGCGGTTTTCGAGATTTCGTGATTCACATAATTATATATCAAGATTACAAACAACACTCAGTAGTTCAGTTCAATTCATCTTGGATTTAAGAACTGATTCTGTCTAACAAAATAGTATAGATTCAGAGTTCAGACGTTCACTCTCATCAAGCCAAGCTTTAAAAACACGTGAATGGCATCCGAAATGCCTTTCAGAATTATTTAATTATTTCATCTGGGTACTACTTATTTTAGGTTTACGTAGGTCTATAAAAAAGTTAACTTATATGCAAACGTATTAAATGACCACGTATTAAATGAGAGCTTGTCGTAACTCTGTTTTTTTGGGACTTAGGAAAGAAACGTATGCGCCTCGGGTCACTCCTCAGAAGTGTTAATTTTAACCTGCTGCAGCCGTTGACGTGAGAGAGCGGTTAAAAAGGAAGCCAGAGAGTGTACCCGTAACGCGTTACGTTACGAAACAGGTTAGCCTCCCATATTTTTTTTAAATAAGTACAATTTTGAAGTTATCACTTCAAAATTGTACTTATTTAAAAAAAATATACTTGTTTAACTTATGGTTATTCGTTTGTTTGAAAATATGACTTTTGCGATAACATGTTAGCAAACATGTAATTAGGAGGAGATTAATAATTAATTAATGCGGCACAAATGACTGAAATTATTATTTTAGATTGAATATAACGTTACTCACTCGTTACGGTCTGAAGGCGGGACGTTGACGTCTCGCTTGTTCTCTGCCCATTTTATTCGTTGAATTTGATCTCGGCTTTATGACGGTGCGTTTTAGTCTAAGATCCGGTGTTATAAATATATACCCTCATCTGTTATTTATTAGTGATATAAAAGATCAACAATATTCACAGTGACACATTACAAATAGGTTGTCTAGCGGATAGACTCATTTTTCATATAAAATCATGGAAACCATGAACTAAACTTATTATGACAATAAAATGAGCTTTCATTTGACATATTAGACTACTAATTAACTGATAATATAAAACATAGCTCAACTGTTTATATCTGACAAACCCACAGTTGCATTGTAAAAGCAGGCAACCTTTGCGTTTTTAATTCTGTCGGGTCTTTTAACTAGTGTTCGATATTTTTAATTATCAATGAGGAAAGTGTATCAAATAAATTTAATTAAAAAATTAATCATATATCTATAAATATATCTATATCTATAAATATATATATATCTATAAATATATAAATTAATATATAATATCCGGCCGCAATTTAACTAGGTAACCTGTTTGCAATGAGTCAATGTAAATATTTTCTATAATTTCTTTCTTACTCCAAATTAATAACAGATGAAGGTGTATATTTTATACGCCGGATCTCGAACTATTTCTTGCCATAAAGTGATATAAGGTAATGCCGCTATGCGATGGATTTGCCTTTCACCGACAATCTTTCACGTTAAAAATGTACTGGTGTACCAACTGTTACTTATAAATAAACATAAATCAAGTATAGGCGTGGTACGAAATATACACCAAAACTAATCTGGTTGTTTTCATCTAAGTATCTTAGCATAATATTTTTGATGCTTAACCCTACTAATATTATAAACACGTAAGTTTGTATGGATGTTTGTTACTCTATAACGCCGCAACTGAACCAATTTTTTGTTATTCTGGGTTTATCTGCGATCAATAAGAATTCGTTACAGCTTGTGTGGTTTAACTTGACACCTGGCTCGAATGATAGTTGTACTGTTTCTTTGGTAGCCAGGTGTCAAGTTAATTCGCACAAGTTATACCTACTATCGTAAAACTCAAAAACGGCTAGACCAATTGTTATTTGGGAAATTTCTTCATTGAGTTTCATTCATCTTTTTCATCTACAGGGTTGTTTAAAGAAAAGAGAACAAGTAAAATCTCAAAGTAACTCTATTGTAGAAAATTGTTGTCTGTGACGGATATGACATCGTTCGATCTCGTGTTGGCTCATGCCGACGTTACTTGTTTCCGCAAATAGTAGGGAATTAGAGAGGGGTAGCGATGGGTTGGCGGGAACGACTTGCGATATAAGGTCTCGTCGTACGGTCGGTTACATTGTGCTCGTGGCGTTCGAGCCATCTAAATCTCTTGTTGTGTAATTCTTTATGGATTACTTGGGATAGGCGAGGAGAGGGACTTGAGTGGAAAAGGAGAGTGTTTGTTAACTGTCAAAGGATCCTTTAACCCTACACACAACATTCACAAGTGCGTGATTTCACTCAAGGCATTCTCTGCCATTCTAGGGTCTTATTTTGGTTACAGTTTGATTTGTTAATTAAGTTGTCCTGACAAATGTTGTGAAACCTTGGTTCAAATTTGATTTTCTCATATTTTTTTTAAATCCACTTTTGAGCCTTCTGCTAAAACTATGTTATATTGTATGAAAAGTGCAGCCTCGATAGGTAATTATTATTTTTGGTAACAGTCGACTGGCTAAGCTTAGGTACCGACTTAATAAAAACTTAAAAATTTTCAATATTCTGTAATCAACTTTAGTACCACAAAGTTATCACCATATATTGACCGCAACTTAATACATTCGCGTAAAATCGTAAATAGTCGCAGCCTTACGCGGAGAATGTTAAACACCAACTTTCTATATCTAAAAGGCTATATTTAGCGCAAACAGAGACATGTGATGACTACGCAATTAAGCTCGGAGATCAGAACAACCTTGTGAACGAATCACGGTGAGCGCATCACGCAACACTGACTCACTCGCTCTCGAAATGAGTGAATCAATCTCCGGGAATTGCATCATTATCGTGGGGTCCTTGTGATACATTATTTAGGATGGTCCTTTTAAACTGGTAATTTAAAAATTATAATTGCATGTGATGTGTTCAGTCGTTCCAATCCTACTAATATTATAAACGCGAAAGTTTGTATGGATGTTTAGATGAATGTTTGGATGTTTGGATGTTTATTACTCTTTAACGCCGCTACTAATAAAATTTGGAATGGAAACGGATTTTTCTCTGGATTAACACATAGGCTACTTTTTATTCGGAAAAAATCCATGGTTTCCCGAGATTTGCGAAAACTGATAATTTTAATGATATGAATGTTTGTTATTCTTTCACGCCTCGACTACTTAACCGAATTAGCTGAAATTTGGTATTGAGATATATTTAAGTGTTCGAGCCTTTAGGCTTGACCCAATGAAGATAACCCTTTGGACATCAGCGCCATCTAGTATTCCTGCCGACATTGTTCTCGAGGATTGGTTCGTTTTAAATATATGTTTTTTACCCTTCGGGGGAAAAACGGTTCTATTATAGCATGGATTAACACATTGGCTACTTTTTATCCCGGAAACATCCATGGTTCCCGAGGGATTTGTGAAAAAGTAAATTCCACGCGGACGAAGTCACGGGCGTCCGCTAGAGTAACTATATCAGAATGTGACGGTGTCACTAGATATTGCCCGGCTGTGACTGCGTGTGTCATAATACTGATTGGAAAACGGAAAAGTATTAAATGAAAAATTAAGTTATAACCACTGTTAAATATTCATCATTATCAACCCATATTCGGCTCACTGCTGAGCACGAGTCTCTCAGAATGAGAGGGGTTAGGCCTTAGTCCACCACCTTGACCCAATACGGATTGGCAGACTTCACACTCGCAGAGAATTAAGAAAACTCTCAAGTATGCAGGTTTCCTCACGATGTTTTTCCTTCACCGCTCGAGACACGTGATATTTAATTTCTTAAAATGCACATCATTGAAAGGAGATGGATGCCCCGTACCGGATTCGAACCTACGCTCTCCGGAATAGGAGGTAGAGGTTATATACTGGGCTAACGGCTGGATATCGCACCTTATTCTTAAGATGTGGCCTTGATGCCGCACCGAGAAGCTCATGAAATTTTAACTCACTTGTTATATGTATTTATAACTTTAAGCCAGAGAAACGTACAGATATTTCGAAAGTTAGATCCAATTAAAGTGTGTCGTGTTGCTGTTGCAGATGAAACTCGAGATAGGGGCTCGCTCGGCAGTCGGCTCGGCATTGGCGAGCAAACCCGTTGGCGAATCTGCTCAGCGAGCGGCGGCATTCCTCAAGGCCGGTCATTCATACTCAGCTAGCTCAGACTGAATCGTGGAAATAGATTACTTGAACAATATTCTCTTATTGAAGTTAAAACTTCTTTAGCCGCGCTGCGCACGCGCAATTAGTGAGTGTGCGCCTAACAATGGAATTCATAGACGTTGTAGGGGCACCTCCAGGGGATCATTCAGCTGTTGAGTGTCGAAGTTAACCTCTACTTGTTTGATAATTTGACACTCAGCGGGTGAATGACCCCCTGGGGGAGCCCCTGTTAGACACTTTTTGGATTGGTTAATCTGGGGCATTCGCGTCACTGATATGCAAGCAGTCTATGGCTATAGAGCTGACGTATTAGTAGGTACTCTGTATGCAATGATTTTTAACCGACTTCAAAAAAGGAGGAGTAGACTAGAGACTCAATTCGACGCGTATGTTTTTTTTAAATGTTTGTTACCATTTGTTATACCTAACTTCGTCATTTACTAACCAATTTGAAAATTCTTTTTTGTTTGAAAGAGATTGGTCCCATTTCATTTTCATGAAAATCGGTTCAGTAATTTAGAGTTAAAATCAAAATAATTGAAATACGTCTTTAAAGTCGGTTCCATTTTTAAGTTACGCAGCGCTTAAGGACTCAGACTAATTAAACAAGTATCACTCCCAAATTCACGAACAAAATAGTCTGTCATTTTTTGAGGAAAACGTGCTTACATACTTGCTTTTTTTTAATTCTATTATTTTATAATGTAGTTTTGTAATGAAGTTTTGAAAATAAAACTCTATAGTCTGTAATGTCGAAAGCTGGCTATAGACAGAGCTTTGCGTCGTATCGTATGAGCTCACTTGGCGCTATTCTGTTATAGGTATTGTGTGATTAGGGTTGTGTCATACTGATGTAACATTATTATGCTGTGACATCTCTAATATATAAAATTCTCGTGTCGCGGTGTTCGAACTTGAACTCCTCCGAAACGGCTCGATCGATTTTGATGAAATTTTTTGTGTATATTCAGTAGGTCTGAGAATCGGCCAACATCTATTTTTCAAACCCCTAAATCCTAGGATAGGGTAGCGGTAGGGTAGGGGTAGGGTAGGGGTAGGGTAGGGGTAGGGTAGGGTAGGGGTAGGGGTAGGGTAGGGGTAGGGTAGGGGTAGGGTAGGGGTAGGGTAGGGTAGGGTAGGGGTAGGGTAGGGGTAGGGTAGGGGTAGGGGTAGGGTAGGGTAGTGGTAGGGTAGGTTTATGGTATAGGGATAGGGTAGGGGTAGGGTAGTGGTAGGGTAGTTGTAGGGTAGGGTAGGGTAGGGGTAGGGGTAGGAGTATGGTAGTGTAAGGTAGGGATAGGGAAGAAGTGCAAATAAATAAATTAATAAGTCAAAGCGAAGCTTGAGCGAGTCCGCTAGTTATTTTATAATACATTTGCTCGTAAAGGGTCTCTATCACCAATTTCAACATGGTAATCTATCTCAAGCACATGTGCGTTATCGTAATGTAAAACGCACGAGTTATTTTTTTAATAAAATGCACAAAAAATCGATCAAGTAATCGAATATTCTATGTATATATTCTGTGGATAGTCTCAGCGATGTGTTTGTTAGTGTAAAAAACAAATAGTTGTGTGTAGTGTATGGACACAGAATATATTTAATGGTGTTAAATATTTTCCATGAGTAAGTTTACCTCGTCCCTCAAAAAACGACAGACAATTTTGTGGTGAATTTGAGTGCGATGCATCTCCATTTTCTAATTCCTCTATGGGCAGCCCTGATCGAAGTTCAGCAGACATGGCACTAGCAACAACGGTATACCCGCCGCGGCTAAGGGCTCTGAATGCCGTCCGACTAGTTTCTCCTTTGCAAGCGGAATGTCACCTACATGAGATATATTAAGACCATTAAACGTTTAGGATCCTAATATAAGCTCCGGCGCCTTTTATTATCCTATGAAATTACCTGAATAGCTAAATTATTAAGAAGCCGGACTTTTTTATATTCTGAACAAGTTCGCCCTTGACAACAATCTCACCTGATGGTAAATGATGATGCAATCGAAGATGGAAGCGGGCTAACTTGATAGGAGGAGAATGAAAATCCACACCCCTTCCGGTTTCTATACGACATCACTAAATCGCTTGGCGGTTTTTACTGGTAGAGTGGTAACTAACCATGGCCGAAGCCTTCCACCAGCTAGACCTAGACCTGGACCAATTAAGAAAACCTCAATCGGCCCAGCCGGGGATCAAACCCAGGACCTCCGTCTTGTAAATCCACTGCGCATACCACTGCGCCACGGAGGCCGTCAAATGTCCTAATGTCCTATTAATTGTTAACACTAACTTTGCGTTTAATTGGAGCAGAAAGCTTGCGCTGAAAATTACGCAGAATTAAGGGGAATATTAGTTGCAACCCCAACGTCCATCGGCTCTTCGAACTATGTGCCCCGCCCATTGCCACTTCAGCTTCGCAACTCATTAAGCTATGTCGGCGACTTTGGTTCTTCTTCGGTTCTGAATCCTCAATTCTGATTCGATCACACAGAGATATTCCTAACATAGCTCGTTCCATTGCCCGCTGTGTGACTCTGAACCTTCTTATGAGGCCCATAGTTAGCGACCAAGTGTCATGGCATCAATCGAGTCACAGGGATTCGCTGGATGCCGGTGGCTCAGTATCGTGATGTTTGGAAGTCCATATAAAGGGCCTACGTCCTGCAGTGGTCCATCGGCTGATATGATGATGATGATGATTAGTTATTAAAGACACGACCAATAGTCTGTTTTTAGGGTTTCGTTCTTAAAAATAATGGATCCTTAAAGCCTTCTATCTTAACTTTTAAAGAGATACGGCTGTTTATGCTGTTAATCGTAGGTACAGTAATTAGTCATAGTCATTTATTCAGAAATACTTATTCATATTATTCCTAGAGTTTTCGACACGTTAAATATGATACTGTTATAATTGACTATACATACATTAACAATAAACAATACAATTTACACGATACTAAAACATAATAAAGCTTTTTTAAATTTTTGTCTGTCTTTCTCTTTGTCCGGGTTAATCGTTAATCGTCGAGAACAGCTTAACCGATTTTAATGGCACTTTCTAAAGATATAGGAGGTTATGACGCAACATATACGGGCTTTTTATCCCGAAAAAATCTCTCTCGTATTAAGTCGTACTTACTTTAAAAACAAGTGTATTCAATTCATGAAACTTTCTACATACTACTTACATTACGCACCTATTTTTATAATCAAATACATAAAATTACAAGTATGTACTACGCTATTAAGTAAATGCGTATCTATTTCTTTGTCCGTATTTGTTAATACGTGCAAAGACATTCATCTGAATCATTTGGGACGAAGCCTTTGTGGTTGTGTACAAGATCTCGATACGCATACCTTTCATGCTTAGGTCATGCCACAGAAAACATATTACGTACAAGTAGTCATGCTATACGTAATGCTAAGTAGTAGTTGGAATTTAATTAACTCATCAGTTGCTAATGAAACTTTCCACTGGTTTATTGGCTTTTAAAGTGTTTGTCCCGTAACTCCTATCGACATACGTAAGTGTCTACATAATAGATGCAACATTCTATCGCGTCTGATCCCATATGCAAGTCTCAGAATAAAAAAAAACACGAGAAGCCACGTTCAACCGTCAATATAAAGCACGCATTGTCTCCAAAATGCAGAATGTTGACCGTTGAAAAATTTTCGAGGCTTGTGGAAAATTTCGAGATTAAAGCCTACGCCACCGATATCAATGAAAGGGTTTACTGTCAGGAATACGAAAAAAATAATCACGTGACTTAAATAAAATATTTGTATTTTTTAGTGCGTGCTAAAAGCACGTGTTTTTGTTAATTATAAAGAAAGAAAAGAGCACAACCAGTTCACGAGTTTAAAAAAGACTAACATACACCCTCGGCTCCGCCCGCGAGGCCATCCATCACTGGCCTGTTATGGGGGGCTTTGGAAGAGTGCAGAAGCTTGGTTGGAGAGAAGGTCCTGAGGGCTAGATGAAAAGGGAAGGGGAACGACTCTCTAAGGATGTCTCCTGTGAGTAGTGGCGTGCATAAGGTTGTCGATCAGGGTGTGCACTAGTAAGAAAAGTTAACTAAACTGGGAAAATCTTCATAAGCATTAACAAAACAACTCTTAGGGTTTCGTCGTTATCAACCCATATTCGGCACACTGCTGAGCTCGAGTCTCCTCTTAGAATGAGAGGGGTAAGGCCAATAGTCCACCACGCTGGCCCAATGCGCATTGGCAGACAACACACACGCAGAGAATTAAGAAATTTCTCTGGTAGGTTTCCTCACGATGTTTTCCTCACGATGTTTTCCTTCCAGAACCCACATCCTTCGGAATCGGAGGCAGAGGTCATATCCACTTGGCTATCACAGCTCTCTCTTAGGGTATGCAGTACTTTAATGCATGTATTAAGTGCCTGTGAGACTCGAAACTTAGGATTAGAGGGACGTTAGGGAGTAGCTTCTGCTGGATGTTCATATGACGAATGACGTCATTCAGCCAGTCATACGTTTACATAATAAAGATTGATTTTTGAAGATCACTTATCCAGTTAAGCTTTGTAGTCATGGGCATTAAACAATAAATTAGTTGGAATCGTTTCTGGCCGCCCACGTTCTGTTTCGCAAATTCGCAGCTCATGCCCAATTTAATGTACTTATTCTGCATTTTCTTCCGTTTCAATTAAAGGCCTACCTATACTTATCAGCGTTGCGATCAAGTGCAAACGTTATCATCATAACAACAATAACAACCTATATTCGGCTCACTGTTGAGCACGAGTCTCATCTCAGAATGAGAGGGGTTAAGCCTTATTCCACCACGCTGGCCCAATGCAGATTGGCAGACTTTACTTACGCAGAGAATTAAGAAAGTTCTCAGGTATGTTTGAGTTTGAATGTGTTTCCTTCACCGTTCGAGACATGTGATATTTAATTTCTTAACATAACTAAAAATTTGTGGGGCATGCCCCTGACCGGATTCGAACCAACACCCTCCGAATCAAAGGCAGAGGTCATATCCATTGAGCTATCACGTCTCTCTAGTGGAAACGTAAGTGGTACAAAATGAAAGGAAATTAAAATAGTTTTCATATATATACTTTTGTAATTTTGAACACTACTTAAAATAGAAGCGAGATATGCGGTTTGCGAATCTTACTTAATAACTAGCGGACGCCCGCGACTTCGTCCGCGTGAAAGTCGTTGTAAACATTCAACTACCCCTATTCTACCCTACTCTAACCTACCTCTACCCTACCCTACCCCTGCCCTACCCCTACCCTACCCCTAACCTACCCTACCCTACCCCTACCCTACTCATTAAGGCTGCACTTATTCCTCCCACCGCGAGTCGCGTCGAGCGCGGCAACCGTTACACAAAAATAATCCATATAGCATGAATTAGTATTCACGCGCAATGACTTAGCATATTTCTTGTATAACTTTGGTGTTTCTTTACCGATTTTTATGATTTTTTTTTATTGAATAGGTAATAATGTTAACTTTCTTATTAGGGATGAGTGATGAGTGTTACAAACATAAGAGTAGACAAATATAATTAGAAAGCTCCGGACTGCAAAGCTATCGGGAGTTACACGTGTTATTGTGAGTCAACCATAAAAGATAGACATATATATGCTGTTGTGTTTTGATAGATAATTTTAAGGAGAACATTTCCGTTATACATGATTTCTATGTAGCTTTAACCATTAAGGCTGTACACACGACGGAAGCTAAAAAAATTTAGTAACTTCTCCCGTTTTCTCAACATTTCTCTTCACTGCTCTGCTCCTATTGATCGTAGCGTAATGAAAAGTATACTATAACCTGCCCAGGAGTATGTAAAATAATTGTACCAAGTTTTGTTAAAATCCGTCCAGTAGTTTTTGTTTGTATAAAGAACATACAGACAGACAGACAGACAGACAGACAGACAGACAAAAATTTTACTGATTGCATTTTTGGCATCAGTATCGATCACTAATCACCCCCTGATAGTTATTTTGAAAATATATTTCATGTACAGAATTGACCTCTCTACAGATTTATTATAAGTATAGATATAGTTACCTACCTAGTTTAACGACCCAGTAAAATCAGCTAAGGATTAGGAAGGAAATAGCTAATGACTCGACGAGATGGGTAGCATCCGCTATTTCTTTTGACCTCCTCCAGTGGAGGATGCATCAGGAACCGTCTGGAGGCATCCTAAGCTCCATGAGTAGGATGCAGTTGGAGCTGTTTGCACCCGACACGGTGTTGGCTGGCCAGTTGGTAACTCGCAGGCGTGAGCTCACGGCAGGGCCGGCTCGACAAACGGCGAACGAAGCAGTCGCTCCAGGCGCCAAATCCTAGAGGGCGCCGAAATGATAATCCTACTCAACCGTAGACGGTACTGCGCCTGATTTTCAATTGGTCAGCCCAGAGTATGGTCGAGATCTTCGCGTTCCATTCTTTCTTTACACTCATAATTTGGTATAGGTATCTACATATTATTAGGAACAAACAGGAGAGGCGCCATAATTGGATCTCGCTCCATTTTAGTGACTCAGGATCGTGATGTTAGGAAGTCCCTACAAAAGGCCTATGTCCTGCAGTGGACGTCCATCGGCTGATGATGATGATGTCAGCGATGCTATGCACCATATTGGACATAGAATAGATTATTGTTTGTTATTCTGAATTTTAATTTCAACTAGGTACAAGTTTTCTAGGATTTTAGAAAGAAACAGTAGCATATGTAATTCTCCATCTTTTCAACTATCACTTGAAAAATCACAAATCAAGTCGTCACTCCGTTTTGCCGTGAAAGACAGACAAAAAAACAGACAGACAAACACACACACTTTCACATTTATAATAATTAGTATAGATATCTCGTGTTCTCATGATGTTATTCCTCAAATTGCCACGCGGTATCGCGGAGCAGAAGACATAATGCGCGCGCGCCGTGACGAATCCAAGATGGCGTGTTCGCGGTTTGGCGGTCATTCACCTGCACCCGAGCGAGACATCGCATGCGCTGACAGCTATTTTGATAATAATTAAATAGTGCACGTAGCAAGTGCGGAGAGGTTGCAAGCATATAGTGGAATTCGTAGACGTTGTCAAGGCACCCCCAGGGGATCATTCAGCCGCTGAGTGTCGAATTTAACCTCTATTTTTTTTAATTTGACACTCAGCGGGTGAAAGATCCCCTGGGGCTATCCCTAGAACGTCTATGAATTCCACTATTAGAAAACTTAGAACGTATTTATCTTAGACCATAAGTAGGTAGGTATCATGGGAAGCTTATTAAGATTTTTTTGACGGCCTCCATGGCGCAGTGGTATGCGCGGTGGATTTACAAGACGGAGGTCCTGGGTTCGATCCCCGGCTTGGCCGATTGAGGTTTTCTTAATTGATCCCATTCTGGCTGGTGAGAGGCTTCGGCCGTGGCTAGTTAACAAAGACGTACCGCAAAGCGATTTAGTGTTCTCGTACGATGTCGTATAAAACCAAAAGGGGTGTGAATTTTGGCCAAGTTGGCCCTCTTCCATCTTAGATTGCATCATCACTTACCAACAGGTGAGATTATAGTCAAGGGATAACTTGTAAAGAATTTAAAAAAAAACTATTTATTATCATTATCGTTAGCCTAGCCTATTTTAACCATGGCCAGGCCTCTTTCCTTATAATACAGGGGATATGGAGTTTAAGACCAACACGCTACTCTAATTCGGGTTGGCGGGATTAGGGTGATATGATAATGTTTATTAACGACCACTATCATATGTTAATGATTTGATAATGAACAGGACCGACGGCTTGACGTGCTCTCCGAGGCACGGGAGTGTAACACCAGACTAATTAGAATTAAAAATAAAAACCAGGTACCTGCAATGCCAATTAAGCAATATACATATGTACTATGTATGTACGTACATTACAGCTATAAACATCAGTATCTAAATCTGTAATGTTTTAAAGAAATTACTTATTTCAAAAAACAAATGAAAAAAAATATCCTTAATAATAAGTACTTAGGATAAATTTTTTTTTTCATTTGTTTTTGAAATAAGTAATTTCGAAGCTATTCGCACGTAAACAGTACGAATTCATACGTTACGTCAAATTGTAAAATACCTACTATTAGTTTATAATCTCACTCATAGTATTATAATATACCGAAAAATAACACGTTAAATTATAATCAGTATTTTCAGTTCACAATATGACGGTAGATTATAATATCACGAGTGAGATTATAAACTATCGTATTTTACAATCTAACGGTGACAGATACATTCCATAATGAGGCATAAAAAGTTGCTCATCTGTTGCTCGTAGCTGGCGGATGGTTGCTGGATAGAAACGGTTGTGATTGAAAGTCCTAAAAGGAGGCCTTCCAGTGATGATTGGAAGATGATGTATGATGTACTCGTGGATGCACTAGTATATCTGAGAGCGTCCAGGCTCTGTTGTCACCCAAACGCCCATTGCAAAATATCCTGAGTAATAAATACTTAGGATAAATTTTTTTTTTCATTTATTGGCTGAAGCTATTCGCACATAAACAGTACGAATTCATACGGTTTACATATAAATTGTCACTTACCAACAAAGTTGGCTTACCAACAACAGATCGTTGCAACAGATCGATAATAATATTTCCTAATAAAAGCATGAGCTGTCCTTTCTGGGAAAAAAGGGGCAGGCACAGGCTGCGCGAGCGATGGGCCGGCCTGGTGACGTCACACCCAGCTCGGCAACTGGCTCGTGACTCACCTGTTTATCCTCTGAGGGTTTCAACACTCTGCAATTCTCTTTAATATAATATAATTAACGCCCGCGGCTTCGTCTGCGTGAAATTTAGTCTTTCACAAATCCCTCGGGAACTATGGATTTTTCCGGGATGTATTAATCCAGAGTAAAATCTATTTTCAGCCAAATCGGTTTAGTAGTTGCGGCGTTAATGAGTAACAAACATCCAAACAAACATCCATACAAGCATCCATACAAACTTTTGCGTTTATAATATTATTAGGATATCAGTAGTTTAACGGCCTCCGTAGAGCAGTGCTATGCGCGGAGGATTTACAAGACGGAAGTCCTAGGTTCTATCCCCGGGCCGATCGAGATTTTCGTAATTGGTTTAGATCTGTCTGTGCGAGGCTTACCATCATTATCCTCCTCACAACTGAACTTCCTCTGCAGGACATAGGCCTTTTGTAGGGACTTCCAAACCACCAAACAAGCGTCTCCCTGCGATGCGTTTGCCTAGTTTGGGGTCGACCAACACTGCACTTTCCGGTGTGGGGTCGCCATTCCAGCACCTTGGGACCCCAAAGTCCATCGGCTCTTCGAACTCAAGCCCCGCCCATTGCCACTTCAACTTTGCGACTAGTTCAGCTATGTCGGAGACTTTGATCTCGTTATAAGCCTGCTAATTATTAAAAAATATAAATTTTAAAAATATATATGTATGTACCTACTAATTAAACTACTATCAGCTGGTACAAGTACTTACCTTTACGGACAAGGAAAACAACATATTTCGTATTTTATCAATTTTGATAACTTACCTATTTCCTTTAGGTTGTTATCTCTAGTAGATAACAATTGTCCTACTAACATTTAAATAGAATCTTAGAAATCGATAGACATAAAACTAGATAAGTAGATTGACAAAATAAGTACCTACCTAGGTAGGTGCTAGAGATTTTCCTTACCAAACGTAGTATTTTGAAGGATGGTACCCCCTCTGAACCGGTCACGTAACAGGTACCTATGGATATGTTACCGTTAAATTGTTAAATACTTTAGTTTATAACCTCACTCATGATATTATAATATACCGAAAAATAACACGTTAAATTATAATCTGTATTTTCAGTTCACAATATGACGGTAGATTATAATATCACGAGTGAGTAAACTATCGTATTTTACAATCTAACGGTGACAGATACATTCCATAATGAGGCATAAAAAGTTGCTCATTTGTCGCTCGTAGCTGGCGGGTGGTTGCTGGAATGGAAACCGCTGTGATTGAAAGTCCTAAAAGGAGGTCTTCCAGTGATGATTGGAGGATGAAGTACCTACTCATGGATGCACTAATGTCTAAGAGAGTCCAGGTTCTGTTGCCATCCAAACGCCCATTGTACTGTATTGTAGTAGGTACATACCTGTTCTATTAATTGGAAAGTTACAAATCATAGTGTGTTCAAGAGTCAAACAATAAATATGTTCAATTTAAAAATACTGAAGGAAGCTGGAATTCTCCATATTATGATTAGGTAATATGCCTAAATGATGCTGCGAATATAGATTCATTTTATATCCTGCACATTGGCGTATCTAGGATTATTTCCTAGAGGGGCCTGGCCCTCCATCAAACCAATTCCTATTCCATATCGGTAGCCCAGAACTCTAGGGTGGGCACAGGGCCGTTCTAGGGTGGGCACGGCCCACCCGGACCCCTATATACCCCTATGTTCATAGCCCTAATGATAAATGCCTATTATCATTGCTATAATGATTGATAAGACTCGCGTCCTAGTCAGATACAGTGAAAAACAATCACAAGAAAAATATTAACAATCTACCTAAAGAAAATAAAAAAAAAACTTTCTCAAACCGCTTTGAACCATTCCTATATAATATTTGATCACGGATGTAAATCTGAAAACAAGATTTGTAGACAAGTTCGTGAGTCATCGAAGTCTGAACATATTGGCGAGTCAATAATAGAAAAAAATATTCGCGTTTATGTTCGTCACGCTTAATTATTATGAAGATATGGCTGCGAACGAGCGAGCGCCTTGTTTCCACGGACGGGCGTTTGAAAAACCATTTTCTATTTGCTTGTTATTGTGTTAAAAATAATGAATGAATGACTTTTCCTTTCCGATGTCTGTTTTTCCTGATTCTTATAACTTTGGTGGATTCTTTCAAACAATTCTGAATACACTTTTATCTTCCATCTTAAGCAACATCTATACATTTCTTATGATTTGAGATTATGTCTTCAGTGTGAGTTTGAATTTAAAAATAAAAAAAAAATCAATCTATCTTAGGCTGCATCTACATTTGAGATTTAAGATTTATCATTCATGATCTTGGCCTACCTCATACATAAAATAATTAACTGATGACGTCATACAGTAGCGTGCACTTCATACATGCGAAAATGGACTGCCTACCCCTAGGATTTTGTAAAAATTTTTATTGGAGAAAGAGTTTCCTATTTTGTATAACCTGTGCGTGTGCCTACCCTAGTTATAGGCCTTGGGCACGCCACTGGACGTCTACTACAGGTGCTTAAGTTGGTAGCACTGGCAGCGGCAGCGGTGTCTTGGACCGGCGCAGGCGCAGTCGATGAGTCAGGGGGCGGCGCTAAGGGCGCTACGCCCTGTCCCGCCCCCCTCCGCCCCCCGCCCAGCCAGCCATGATTTTGCCGCGCTTTTTTTTTAATCAGACCATACTGCGTCATTCTTGATGTGTTGTCAAACAGTGGTACGATCGCGTCAATGACTCGTACGTTCCAATTCAAACATTGTAATTCAACTTATTCTGTACGATTGAGCAATCCAGCAATGCTATAAGTTTCTAAACGTTATTTTTTTTTATCAGTGTGATCAGACTGTTCGGTTGGCTGTCTCGAGTGGCACCTGATGGTAAGTGTTGTTTAACTTGTACACAGATTAAATTCTCTTTATTACATTTACTTATTTTTTTTTTATACTCACCTTCTAAATCACTGTTATAATCTGCCTAGATTTATTTATGTTACGGATATGAATATTTGTAGATGTTTTCATTTTTCAACATCTTCAGTAAGTAAATAGTTCATCTCAATTTAAGTAGTTTAAAACACAATAAGTGTCGAACTACCTATATACCTACCTATTATTTGGTCAGGAGTCAGGACCACATAATTAAGTATATTCTGTAATGTGACTAACTTATAATATACTTACCTATCTACGACTTCGAGACACGAGTATTTAAGTATGTCTATGTATGTATGAAGTCAATGAATTCAACTTCCTTTAAAAATAATAGCAAGGCTTTAATTTTATAATTAAGGAACTGAATAACATAGCTACCTGTAGTAGATCGATGACTGAATATGACGTCACCCACTGAATTCAATTTGTTAATACACATACCTAGGTAAACATTGTCGATAGAATTCAGAATGATAATTGAAAACCTTTATGAATACACCTAGTCATAGCATACTACCCGACATGTTACTTGATAATGTCATTAACCCCAAGTTTTAAGATTGATTTTGGTACCACACGAGGCTGTCAATACGTCCAGAACAATGAAGGGACTCAAATTCAAATATCACTACCCCTTATTAGCCTACCAACCCCCATCAGGGCAGCGGTGTGGGTAAACAACTGAGTAACCAGAGAGTCTTTACAAACCGAAGCCGGTGCAACCCATAAAAAAACAAAAGTCACGCGTCTCCTTGACATCATCATTATTATACAAACTTTTCATATTTTGTATTTCAAAATTTAACACAAACAACATCTATACCATGTCCAGATTGAATTGCGCTATTTGGTAAATAAACAAACCCTTTTGTCGATGCCAAACTTTCATAATAGTTTTCAGAACCATCAAACTATTAAAACACGTACAAACACTTTGTTCTTTACAATCCACCTATGGAGAATCATACAAACGTAACATTTTTTTAATTTACACAGGGTTTAATCAAAATTTTTAGAAATAAACGAAATTAAACACGAAATTATGCACACAGATTACATTTAAATGTTAATTTGACGTTTCGTCTCTTCTTCTTCTTGGTTCTATGGCTCCGCGCGTCGAGCGATTGAGCCAGTATCAAGTAGTTTTTTTTTTTTTTTTTTTTTTTTTTTTTCGTTATTTAAAACGAGGAAACTTGTTTAATTATAAAACTCGAAATTTTGAAGGTACGGAAATTTTAGAAAGGATCAGAAAAGGATAGGAAATATAAAATAGAATACTTATACTGAATATTTACAATTAAATACTAATCATTCATTTTCAATACTATAAAACATATATTTACATAAAAAATTGTACATCTAAAAGTATTTACAACTTAATATCATTAATTAGGATAAAAGAGGAAAAAAGTTTATATATACAAGGTTTATCATAGGACAAGAGGATGTCAACGGAAGTAGGAAGTGGGATGTGGAAAAGAATAAGGTCCTTGTAAAATGATTCTCGATTAAATTTTGGACATGATAAAAATATGTGATTAAGGTCACCCACTTCACCACACTCGCACAAATCACTGCTCACAATTCCAAATTTCGCAAGTTGAACAGGAGAGCAAACGTGGCCCAAACGCATACGCGTCAAGATACATGTTACCCTCCTGCTCAATTTTATCCTTGAGAACCATGGCTTTGTCGGAATAAAGTTTTGTATCCTAGCAAAGGCTTTGCCCTTTGATTGGCTGGAAATTGACCAAGCCACTTTCCAGGACTCCTGAAGGGAACGTTTTGTCACTGTACACAAATCATAGGCGTAGTTACAATAGTCTGCCATATCTCCGCATGAAATAGCCTCATTGGCAAGCTGATCAGCACGTTCATTTCCAGGAATGCCTGAGTGACCTGGTACCCAGGAAAACACCACTGAATAGCCTTTTTCATTACATGTAAGTAGAAGTGTTCTAATTTTTAAAATAATATGATGAATTTGAGCAGACTTAAAAGGGCATCTAGATAGAGCTTGCAGAGCACTCATAGAGTCCGTAAATATAATGGATTTCTTAAGTTTAGCAAGAAGAATATATTCAACAGATTTAAACAAACCAAGGCATTCTCCAGTAAATACAGATGATTCAGGTGGAAGTTTTATTTTCTGAACAATATTATATTGAAAATGAAAAACTCCAACTCCTACTATACCATCTGATGCATGCTTAGAAGCGTCACTATATATATAATGATAATCATTAAATTCATTTTCTTTTAATATGTTTACAAACAGAGGAGCTTCAAATTGATTTCTTGGAATATCTGGATTGATTCTAACATCCGGAGAGGTTATTAATGCATTATATTTAATACCAAAAGTAGGGTAACAATATGTACTATACATCGGCGCTTGTATGGAGCAAAATATTCGATAGCTTTTGATAAGACACGGGGGAGATTTATGGGACCAATACGAACAAGTGTCTGTAAATTCCAGAAGGAGTTGGAGTTTATTACGTAAAGGATGATATGAAAATTGCATAGCTTTAAATATATACCTATCAGATAGAAATTGTCGTCTTAAACATAAAGGTGGTTCAACACACTCTATTTGCATAGCATTGATAGGGCTAGATTTCATAGCTCCAAGGATGATCCTTAAAGCTTTGGCTTGTACGCAATCTAATTTACTAAGAGCTACGGCACTACATGGCTGTAGAACAAAAGTGGCGTAATCTAGCAAGCTACGAATTAAGGCATTATAAATAAGACGTAAGGATGCAGAATGAGCACCCCACCAGACACCAGTTAGACACCTGATCATATTTAGGTTTCTTTCACATTTAGTTACAATATAGTTACAGTGAGGAACTCCGGTAAGTTTGGAGTCTAAAATAACTCCCAAGAATTTTACCTCAGATTTTACAGGGATAGGATTATCCATATAAAGTACGTTAAACTCAGGAATGATTCTCTTTCTAGAAAATAAAACCACAGTACTTTTAGTAACCGATAATTCCAGACCATTGAGATTTAACCATTTATTTAATTTAAAAAGGGAAGACGATAAATATTTACTTGCATTTTGTATACACTTGTCCGAGATATATAGTAGGAGATCATCTGCGTATTGCAAGACGTTTACGTTTGTGTTTAAAAATATCTCTAAGTCACAAGTATATACATTATACAGCAATGGACTAAGGACCGACCCCTGCGGTAGGCCTCTCCATACCAGCCTTGAAAGTTGAGTACCGTTGTGTAGGTCTAATTTAATACATCTCTCAGAAAGCATATTGATGATAAATTTGATTAATATTTGGGGAACATGGAGGTCATGTAATTTATTGTGTAAGACGGAGATCAACACATTATCGTACGCTGAGCTAATGTCAAGAAAGGCCGCAAGAACTGCCTCATTCTTCGAGAATCCTAACCTAATATCCGAAACAAGTATACTAATATTGTCTATGGTGCTACGACCTTTTCTAAATCCCAGCTGATTGGCTGTCAAAATATTGTTATGTTCAATGAAAAATTCTAACCTATTTTTAACAAGATGCTCAACTAATTTGGCAAGAACAGAAGAGAGGGCAATTGGACGAAAAGAAGAAACATCAGAGGCTGGTTTATTAGGTTTTAATATGGGAACTATGATTTGTGTTTTCCAAGAAGAAGGAATGTTACCAGACAACATAATTGCATTAATAACACACAAATAATAGTTCAAAGAAGCGTCATTGCAGTTAATCAAGAATGAGTATGTAATACCGTCTTCGCCTGGAGATGAGTCTTTTACATAAGACAACACCCCTTTCAGTTCGGATAAACTAAAGGGGGCATTAAGGTCTGTATGACTACATGGTACAGAGTAAGGAATACAGCACTGGGCATTATTAAAGTTTGGAACATATGGAGGAGCCAACTTGTCTATAAATTGATCGGCTAGCTCAATTGGTAAGGTACCTGATGAAGATGAATAGAAAGCCGACTTAAATCTTCTAATATTTCTCCAAACTAACGATGGGCAAATATCTGGACTTATGGATTCGCAAAATCGTCTCCAACCCTCAAATTTCTTCTTTTTGAGAAGCTTGCTAGTTGAACGAGCTATTTGGGTATATATTTCAAAGTTCTCTGCAGTCATCACAGAACAATATTTTTTTTCAGCCTCTTTCCGTTGCTTGATGGCTATAGTGCACTCATGATCCCACCAAGGAGGAAATGGAATTTTACCCTGTCTATTACCTTTTAATGGAAATAAAGTGTTAGCAGCATCAATTAAAATTTTAGTAAACTCATTTGAACATATTGTTTCATTACCACCATTAACAATAGGAAGACTAGATATCTTTTGATCAACATAATGTTTAAATGTATTCCAGTTATCTGGCAGTTTATGCTTTAGTTTAGAACTATATTGTAGATTAGAATAAGGGCTAGAGATAGGTAAAGTAAGTACAATAGGTGCATGATCACTGCCATAAGTGTGGTCAAGTACACTCCAGGATATCAGAGAGGCTAAACTTGGAGAGCAAAGTGACAAGTCTGGAGCACTAGGGCCTTCACCAGGGCGAGTGCGTCGAGTTGGAGTCCCATCATTCAATATACATACATTTTGAGAATCTAAAATATCTGTCATCAATTCACCATAATAGTTAGTGTTAAAACTTCCCCATGATTGATTTTGACAGTTGAAATCCCCAAGTACTAAGTATGGGCAAGGCAAAGTAGATAATAATTGACTAAACTCATTATATAAGGAAGTGGAAGGGTGAGGTATGTACACAGAAATAATACAAATTTTATTTACAATCACAGCAATGGCATTAATGCCATCACTGAGAGGAGGGAGAGAAAAAATCTTATATGAAAAAGTGTTCTTAATGAGAATGGCCACTCCACCAAACCCATCAAATCTATCACTTCTTACAGTAACAAAACCAGAGATCCTAAAGGGAAACTCTGATTTTAACCATGTCTCAGAGAGACATATAGCCATAGGCTTATATTTATTTATTAAGTAAATAATATCTATTTTTTTGCTAACAGCACTCCTACAGTTCCACTGAAGGATTTTGTGGTCCATAATTATTAAAGTTTTGGTTTAAAGCTGTCAGTAAAGAATTGGCGACGTTGGACGGTAAAAAGTTAGTATTTGAAAATGAACAACTAGAATTTGAAAGTAATTTGATAAGTTCCAAAATTATTTCAGCAATAGATTGCTGAGGGATTGTATTTGATCTCTGTTTCAAAACATTACCATCAGGCATTTGAGAATTGTGATTATTATATTCGTTGTTAATTGTTTCATGCATGGAGCGGTCATACCCTCCGGTTTGTTTAGGAGGGGCACGACGTTGAGTGAAAACAGTTTTTTTATGAGAACTGTTAGATGCCATAGGTTCATATGATCCAAAGCTAGAGGCAGGGTGTTTTTCATCGGACTTGGGAGGAGAGGAAGCTGCTACATCAGCATACAATTTTGATGTTGGAGGGTGGATCTTGGCTGCTTCTGCATATGATAAACAGCTCTGGGCCATTGAAATTTTAATCTTTTGCTGTCTTGAGAACTCCGGACACACTTTACTAGTGGCAAAGTGGCGACCAGAGCAATGGAGACAGCAAGAGTTTTCATATATAACTGAACATGTTTCTGAGGTATGATCATCACCACATTTAAAACAACGTGGTTTTGATCTACAGAGGACTTTAGTGTGGCCAAATTTGCAGCAGTTATAGCACTGTATTGTGGGGAAAATATATAGTTCTACCGGGAGAGCTGTGTAACACATGTACACCCTTTTAGGTAGCACTTGTCCATCAAAAGTCAGTACTACCATGTTGGTGTTGGAGAATGAAATTTTGCCATCAGTTATATTTTTCTTTTTGATTCTCCTAACCTTGATAATTTGGCCACATCCTATAGGAACAGTGATATTTTCCTGAATTTCTTCTTCCAACCATTCCTGGGGCACACCTTTTACAATACCAACTCTTGTAATAGTAAAGCTAGGAATAAAAACTTTATAAGAAAGAGCAATTACAGAATTTTCAGTGAATAAATTTGCATCTTTATAATTTGTAAAAGCCATGGAAACTCTATTTCTGCCAATACGCTTTAAACTACCATTGACAATGTTCTTAATGTTAATTTTTTTCAAATCTTTACCAAATTGGATTGGGTGTAAAGTAACAGGGTCCGTTGGGGATGATGTTATTTTTTGGACGTGAACAGTGAAAGGGCCTGAGTCTGATTCCACATATTTTCTGTTTAGTGGTTTTGTACTTTGTGGAGGGAAGGAGGTCGGTAAGTCAGTTTTTTCACTATTTTCGTTATTTATTTCAATAGGAACTGATTTATCATCGGAGTCCTCTGAACATTTACACTGATCATATACTTTTCCGTCTTTACTTTTACGTTTTTTAGAGTTGCAATGTCTGCACCTTTTACGGGGTTTACTACGTTTCCGTTCAGATTTAGGAAAGAGACCATCCTCTGTGTCCATTGAGGAGTCCTCAATGGTCACATTATATGCTACAGAAGGTGTTTTTGTAAACGTTAAAGGAGGTCCAGGGCCGGTTCCCGGACCGCCGGGATCGTCTGGGGGATCGACCCCCATAGTATAGAAAAGACACTTACCAAATATTTAAATATGTATACTATTTACACAATTTAATATATAAATAAGTAATAATAATAAACTAATAACTATTTACACTCTACTGATCCACTTTTCAATTATTTATAATCGAAAACCAAAAACACGTCCGCCAAATTAGAAGTTTCCCGCGCTTTTCCCGTTTCGTCTCTCTAAGGTTGTGCCAAGTAAAATTGTCACCACAGATTAAAAATGAACGATTTACCGATTGTAAATATCGAATGTATTCCGTTCAGTATCGATATATTAATTGAGTAATTTGAATAAAGTATTTTTTTCATAGCGCTGTTTAGTTAGTTACGTACTTATATGTTAAAAAAAAGATAATGCGTTAACAAGTACTGCCTAAATTTTTTAGTACTCTTTTAATTTATAACAAACAGATACAAGTGAAAAAAATGTTATTTGATAGGTATTAATTAATATGCAACAGAAAGAGGTAGATAGTTAATATCGCGCGTATTTTGACTGTGTGATTAGTGTTGCCAACTTAGAAGTGAGTTTTTAAGTAAAGTGATTTTTTTACAATTGATATAAAATTCGATTAGTATAAGTTAATTCTCGATATAGTTCATCAACGGCCCATCCCTAGGATGACGTCACAACTAATGTCAGTGATGAATACGGCCATATTTGTTTACAAGATTTTGCAATTCTAAAAAAATTAAGTTTACGTAAATTAATTTCTTTAGTTTTTGAGAACAGTTTTTAAAATATTTAAAAACATAAGACGCCATTTTTCTTGTTTATTATTAAAAATTACTGCGATGGTTCGGTTCCTGTCGTACTGACAAGAGATTCATTTTTACCCGCCTTCCAAAAAGGAGGAGGTTTTACGTTCGGCTGTACCTATGTATGTTTTTTTTTAAAATTTATATTTGTTATAACGTATTCGTGAAGGGTACGACACCGTACGCTCCATCTGTATATTATTAATTAATCTGTGGTTTCAACTTTTAACCTTTCATGAGAAACAGAACCCCATTATGATGCTAACGATGAGTGAGTTAAACAACATTTTAAAATTTTACAATTCAAGTCAAGTTTGTTTAGACCAAATTATTTGAATTAAAACTAATAAAAAAACAACAAGTGCAAGCCAGATTCGTACACCGAGGGTTCCGTACGTAGGTTCAGTATAAATTATTCAGGGGTCGAATTGCACAGTTTTTGCCGAGCTTGTCCCGAAAAGCAGATTCAAATAAACCTCTGTTTTTTAAGATTTTTTACGTTTACAAATGTTGTAAAGATTACAAATGTATAGTCTGATACTTTTTTGTACTTGTGGTCTATAAGCAGTAGCATGCAAAAGGTTTTTAACTAGGGTATGCACTATATTTTTCAATTCCTTGTCCAACTATGTATTCTGTGGTCCAAGATAGATTTGTATTTAGTCCTTATAGGCATCTATCTATGAAGTGATATCTATGAAGTTCACTGTCATATATTATTATATATTACATACGATGTTACTTACATTTTCATAGATCTAGATCAACGGGAAGTAGCCCATGAGTTTTGATTACCTCGAGACGAGAGTCACATTATACGTTATTTGCTAACGTTTGATTTTTTCACATTTATCAGACCTACTCGTAAGTTTGCGATTAAAATTTCAGCATGATACCGCTACGCTTTCCCGAAATGAAAGGTCTTGACACTGACAGATAGACAGACGAGCAACAAAGTGATAAGGGTTCCAATTTTTCCTTTTAATTTTGGTACCGAACCCTAAAAGGCTAATAAAAACAAAAGAATGTTATAGTTTCTGTTGCTAGGTCAACGTCGTGACCGTCCTTATAAATCATTTGCGATAATAGCATTACGACTGATAAGGACATAAGTGACCGAGTGAGACAGAATGAGCCGAATCGCTAATCTATTATGTTCAGTTACGGCTAGGAAAGTAATTGTTTGTTTTATTTAATTAGCTATATTATATTTTATGATAATATCTATGCCCATAGAACCTAGTCCAGCAGGCTATTTCACTATCTTTGACGTATGCTAGTTGACAAATACGAACTTGAGATTCTATGTAACAGTGTCATCCGGTGCTTACTGGTGGATATCATATAGTAGATGACGTTTTGTCATCTACATTTGATGTTTATTTTAATAGGTTAATATAGACCAAAATAGTGAATAGGCCAGTTGAAAGAAAGAAGAAAATAAATTAACAGTAATTTTAATACTTACCCCCTAAGCTTTAAAAATTTTTGAAAAATTTTAAGCCGATAGCCTCAAAAAAAAATTGAATATTTTCTGGTAGCAGGGAGGATATTGCACAAATATATTCGAGTAGGTAAGTACTTAAGTGGTAGCAACTTTCAAGTCTCCCAATTCGAAAACTTTTAGTAAACCTTGCAGAAAAAGGATCAATATGCCAGTACCTACCTGTACCCAGGGCCGGCCCGTCCATAAGGCGAACGGAGCAGTCGCTCCAGGCGCCAAATCCTAGAGGGCGCCTAAATGGTAAAGAACGTTGGTAACTCCAGAGTATGGCCGAGATCTTCACGTTCCATACTTATTTTGCACTCACAATTAATATTAGGAGCAAACAGAAGAGCCGCCATAATTGGATCTCGCTCCATTCTAAATTTACTTCGGGCCGGCGCTGCCTGTACCTATATTAGCCTAGCCTAATATAAAACCTCTTTTCTGAAATAATCTGATTTATGAATCAATAAATGAGATGTTTTTACAATTGTAAAAACATAAACATTTGAAATGATTTTCTTTACTTACGATTTATTTATAACGGATTTTTTCAATTGTCCCATAAAGCTAAAGCTACGTGGGACCCAAATACTCTGGTGTAAGAAAAAAAAAACCTGGTGGGTACCTCAAATGCCTCTGATGAATTAGCTAAGGAATGATGGAGATGGCGCACTATCGCTAACTGGCATTTGCCACCGGTCGTACGGCATTCCACTGTTTATTGACTGTCCTGACTACTAGGTATGCAACCTACCTACTCAAACAACGGGGTACAAAATATTAAAAAAATAGAAAATGAAAATGGTTTTATAGTCTAAATGTAGTTATACATGTATCTCGATGTATCATTATTTATGTACCAGTACAACATTCATCTTTCATCAATCCTTTTTTTGTATTTTTTTGGAAATTCATCAAAAAATTTGTGAAACATAGTAACAAAAGGAACAACAATATGAAATTTATCCTATTTTTTTTTTATTTTATTATTCTTTACAAGTTAGCCCTTGACTACAATCTCACCTGATGGTAAGTGATGATGCAGTATAAGATGGAAGCGGGCTAATTTGTTATTAGGAGGATGAAAATCCACACCCCTTTCGGTTGCTACCCGGCATCGTACCGGAACGCTAAATCGCTTGGCGGTACGTCTTTGCCGGTAGGGTGGTAACTAGCCACGGCCGAAGCCTCCCACCAGCCAGACCTGGACAAATTAAGAAAATCTCAATCTGTCCAGCCGGGGATCGAACCCAGGACCTCCGTCTTGTAAATCCACCGCGCATACCACTGCGCCACGGAGGCCGTCGCTTGTATTTTACCTGCCATTTGAACGAATATTCGCAGGTTTCGCACTACCCGACCAGCCCCTGTAGCCAAGTGGCATGTCGATTCTCTTTCTACAATCGCAAACGCTTCGAAAACTAGAAAAATGTATGTGAATGACAGATCTTGATCAAGTGACCTGTCGATAGCAAATGTCATTCCCATACATTTTTCTAGTTTTCAACGCGTTTGCTATATATCTAGTATATTTATATATCGCATATATTTATATACATTTAACGGTTTTACCGTAAAATATTATCGATGTTAGTCTAGAATTGTAGAAAATGTATCAACATGAAGGTCTAACAAATTAAACTATTTAATACCTGCTTAATAAGCATGTACGTAAGCGATAACAAATTAAAAGGAACACAATACACGTGTATCTTTTCTAAGTCCGCTAAGACCGTTCACTTTTCGACCTCACACGCACGAAGGTCATTATTCCAAATGAATCACTTCGCATTCCACATTTTGATTGAGCTTCAAGAACTTTCTCGCTCACAGCAGACAAACCGGCGCCTGGTATATGAATGAAATGACCCACAGACCATACTGGATGGTCCATTAAAGACCTGGTCCGGGTATAATGTTAATTAATAAAAGATACAGGGATTTTATTGACGCACGCGACTTTGTACGCTAAATTCAGTTTTACACAAATCCCGCGGGAACCATGTATTTTTCGTGGTAAAAGTAGACATAGACTATACTATTTATCCCGAAAAAATACATGGCTCAATCATACTGTGAAAATTTATAATCATAATCGAATAACGGTATAACGGATAACCCAATAACCTATTAAAATCTGTTCAGTCGTTCAAAGATTAGCCCGGAGAGACAGACAATAATTTTTTTAACGTAATAATATCTTTTTAATAAACAAATTCAACCGACTTCAAAATCACAAAAATAAACTGAAAAACGAACTTTCAAACAAAAAAAGAAATTTCAAAATTGGTTCAGAAATGACGAAGTTATGAGGTAACAAAGATTAAAAAAAACATAGTCGAATTCGAAGTCGAATCTCCTTCTATTTTTGAAGTCTGTTAAAAATGTAACCGATTTCAAACACGTATTTGAGCTATTTTGACTTTAACACAAAATTACTAAACCGATTTTCATGACAATTTAATGGGACCAATCTAGAAGTATATTTTTTTCAAACAAAAAAAAATTCAATTTGGTTCAGAAATGACGAAGTTATGTGGTAACAAATATGAAAAAAAAACATACGCGTCGAATTGAGAGTCCTCCTTTTTTTGAAGTTGGTTAATTTTGTTTTTGAAGGGCTGTGTTAACATCGTGTTATTAACTATAAGCACTTGAGAATACACTGTTATTTTTAAATCACAGACAGACACTTCAATTTTATTTGTAGGTATGTGTATTGATAAAGAACTTGACAACTTGATAAAGATAAAAACTGTAATTCCAATTCTATGGCATATTGGGCGCGCTGCCCGTGAAAGCAAACTTTAAAGGCGAAACCGTACTGTGAAATGATGTCGCGACAAGATATAGGTAATACAACGCGGTATTGCAGATAACGGAAAATAAGAAATGCGTAAAAAGCTGGAAGCCTTTGAGATGTGGACATACCGCAGAATGCTCCGCATAAGCTGGACGGCGAAAGTGTCTAACACTGAGGTTCTTGCTAGAATGCAAAAGAAGGCTGAGCTTGTTAAGACCATTAAGCAGCGGAAGATATCGTATCTAGGGCTTATTTTACGAAAGATACTGTTTGCTTCAAGCCATCATGATGGGCAAGATTGCAAAAGAGATTGGAAGAAGGCAAAAGAGGTGTAGGAAGAAGAAAGAAGTCCTGGCTACGAAATATAAGGAAGTGGACTGGCATAAAGAACTTTTCCGCCTAGCCATGGACAAGGAAAAGTTTAGGTAGCTGACCGCCGACCTTCAGTAATGGAGAGGCACTCTAAGAAGAAGGAAAATAAGAAGGGTTTACTGAAATGGATGCTTCAGTATTTGTGTCAGGTCAGGACAAACGCTAACTTGCATCACACTAGTCAAATGCACTGTTTAACACGACTCTCCTTACAGAATGAGAGGCGTTAGACTAATAGTCCACCACGCTGGCCCAATGCGGATTGGCAGACTTCACACACGAAGAGAATTAACAAAATTCTCTGGTATGCAGGTTTCCTGACGATGTTTTTCTTTCACCGCTTGGAACTCGTGATATCTATTTTTTTTAAATGCACACAACTGAAAATGTATGCATGCCTGGACCGGATTTGTACCTGTAGACGAAGATGATAGAAGATTAAAGAAATTCATACCATAGCTACTTAGCTAACTACGTATATTATGTAAATAGTAATGGGCACAATATCAGTATCTACAATACGTAATACTTACTCAAAGACAATACTAAACATAATACCCTACCCTACTCCCACCCTACAGCTGCCCTACATTACAGGGGATGAGTAGGCACTCAACCCTACCCCTACACTATCCCTACCCTACCATACAATAGACAAAACCTATTTCACGGTTTATACTAATATTCAACGCCTATTTCATCCTCTTCTGATTTTATTTTCGCGACAATAAATATCTGTCACTGCCATACATTTATTAAGTTTTCGAAGCGTTATTATTTGTAGAAAGAGAATCGAAGTGCCACATGGTAACAGACCAAGTATAGATATAGATTGGAATTGGATATTATGTTGGAACTAGTAGACGCCGCGCGGTTTCACCCTCGTGGTTCCCGTTCCCGTAGGAATACGGGGATAAAATATAGCCTATAGCCTTCCTCGATAAATGGGCTATCTAACACCGAAAGAATTTTTCAAATCGGACCAGTAGTTCCTGAGATTAGCGCGTTCAATCAAACAAACAAACTCTTCAGCTTTATAATATTATAGATGTGTACGTGGCGACACCTGAAGTGAGGTTTCAACTGAAAATTAGTGCTGCATACGATTTTTTATTAGGTGTATGAGGCAAAATGCTGAGTTAGGGACTTTTCTAGGTTATGTCACTCAGCGCAGGGTATTGACCTGGTGATTCTATTACACGAGTGTTGAATGCGCCACCTATCTAATAAATATTAGCAGTCGCCACGCGGTTTCACCCATGTGGTTCCTGTTCCCGTAGGAATATGGGAATAAAATATAGCCTGTAGCACTCGGGGATAGTGTAGCTTCCCAACAGTGAAAGAATTTTTCAAATCGGTTCAGTAGTTCCAGAGCCTATTTAAAACATACAAACAAAAAATCAAATCTTTCCTTTTGTGTGTTTCCAAGGGTGACAGAGACGGTCAGCTTCTTTTCTTAGAGATTTACCAAAAAATTTGCCAAATGAAATTTGGTTCATTACGAGTAGCTAGTTAGCTACAAACCCCGACTGCGTCTACATTAATATTATAAAACTGAAGAGTTTGTTTGTTTATTTGTTTGATTGAACGCGTCAATATCAGGAACTGCTGGTCCGATTTGAAAAATTATTTCAGTGTTTTTAGTATTTTATCCCTGTATTCCTACCGGAACGGAAACCACGCGGTCGAAACCGCGCGGCATCTACTCGTAAAATATAAAAACTGAAAAGAAAAAAAAACAAGTTGTAACCAGAAGTATTGAAAGCAATTTGAAAACAGTCGGGACCGATATTGGATAGAGTGATTTTAATCTACCTATATTATTTAACAGGTCTCGACTCTTTTCAAATTGCTTTTTTTTTTCTTTTCTGTTTTTATATTTTATGCTTTTTTAACTGTAGTTTTTTTTAAATATGGTAACGATATCTTTATGATGAGCCCTTGAATTTGATACCCATATTGCAATTTTTGTTAAAAAAAAATTCGTCACCTTGAGTTAATAGCGTCTCAGTCGTCGTGTTAGCTTTTTTTTAACTTCACCTATCTAAGAACACTTAGGTAATTAAGACAAATCTAACGATATCTTAATTACGTAAATCCGTTCAGCGGTTTGGAAGATGTATGAGGTAATACAAACACACATACATACATACAAGATACGCGTGAAAAACATCACCCTTCTTGCAGTCAGGTAATAAATAAAATACAAGAGACCATGCCACGTAGAAAACTTAGAAATGAAAAAATATAATGTGCATAAAAATATAGTGGACAAAATAACGTTAAGTCCAAAGGTTATGTTTTAATTAACTCCAATTGTGTCGTTGTTTCTTTTTGGTTATTTTTTTACATTTGACGTAGTTTTAGGCTGTCCAAATAAAAAAACGAAATTCTCAATTCGATGAACGATTTCTCAATGCGACTTCTAGGATGCATTACTCTAAATAATTAAAAATAGCATTGTGCCTATGTCCTTTCTACTGATCGGTTTCAAGGCGGTGCCAAAAAATCATAACGAACTTGAAGAGCCTATTTAACATAGTACCGCCTTAAAACTGATCAATGCTTATGTACGACGTTATTTTCCGCTTTTTGGCTTAATGCATTTTTGAAGTCGGTTAATTTTTTTTGTTAAAAACATTTTAGGTATTTGTTTTCTACTTCCATAATCTACATACATGTACAGCTATATAAAATATCACCACGCCACATTCCCGTAGGGGTAAGCAGAGACAATGTCCGTCCACTAGCCACGATCCTTGCATATTCTCTCTCTTGAATCTCCCATTCTCATCAATCCTTACATTTGTATGAAAGGATTTATGAAATAGTTCGTCAATCTTGACTTGGCTGTTATTGAGAATGTCATGTATTTATTCCAGGAATATTCGCCTTGGCCTTTCGCTTCTGACTTTTCCATTTACCCTCACCATAGATCCCTTTTGTTAATCTCCTTGCATTCATCCTCTTTACGTGCCCAAAACATCTCGATTCTTTTCATTACACCTATCCTTATGCCAAAACGTTCTACAGTTAGTTTTATCTATAGAATTATACATATATGTATTTTGAAACACCTGTTAATGAATATCCGTCATACGCCATGGAAGTGTTTACATAATAAGTATACCTACTAAGACTCCCTCGACTTATAGGATAGCAATGAAATATATTCGTGAAGCTATTAGCAAAACTAAGAAGGTTATTGACTCGACGAAATAGTGACAGGTTCTTAGATTCCCTGTACAATAAGTTTGAACTGTCTTTGTGCATTTTATTTCCAAGAGACAGAAAAAAACGTCTTCACAGACTCGAACCGTAAAGCGTCATTGCATTCTTAACAATAGACTAGTTTAATGGAAGCCTGTAATTCACCAACATTTTATATAGTTGCAAAAGTAAAAACCATCGCAAGAAATATTATGCAGAAAAATCATGTTAGAAAGAGCAAAAGATGTAATGCAACTAGATGACGGCGCGAGGTTTCGGCGTCGGCCGCCGAAAATCGCTCAAGAGATCGAACGGCGCGAGTACATTGGTGCACGTCAGGAGGGGAAAACGCCTGCGACGATGAAACATATTCGCAATCGCGAGACGCCAATATTTCAGAGGCAAACGTGTGTCCGCCCCTCCACAGAATGACAGTGACCCAAATGGAGCGCCAGCGCAGTCAGTTCCGTGAGCGCGCGACAGTCGGTCGGCACTGCGCGCGCGCCGGTGCCTGCGGAGTGCCGTCCGCCGCCGCTCCGCCCGCGCTATCGTTCAGTGTGCTTGTCGGATGTTGCCGTGTGATGCAGTGAGTGCGCACCGGCCGCGCGCCGGTCATGTGCCGTCGCTTGTCCTCCCGGAGGTTGACCTTTCAAGGTAAGGGACGGAAAGTGCATTGTCACTTTCGAAGAAATAATCTGGAAACGTGGTATTTCAGACCCCCCCCCTCCCCCCACAAAAAAAAAAGAAAACGTGTTGCCATGCAAATGTGACATCGGTGTTTGTGAGCGGGGTAATGAGTCAGTCGCATCTCGAATTTTCCTTTTGTGCAAATGATGGTGGAGAGGGCCGCGTTGGCATGTCTCGGTGCAGGGGACAGGGGCCGGCGGAAGCGGCGGCGGCGCGAGCGTTCGTCTGCCCGGCAACAAGTATCTCGCGTGTCGCCACGCCGCCGGCGCCGCACTCGCCTGCGGCCTGGGCCGCGACTCCTCTCGGCCGCTGGCGACTCCCGCACCGAGCTACAGCTAACGGAATCAGATTCCTCACGGCCGAAATTCCGCTGCGGACGTTCACGCCTCGACCGACTGAAATAAATCGCTCGTTTAACACAAATAGCACGGCATTGTAGCCACATTGACAGACGGACGGGTATTTCCGCTTCTCTCTTCGCCATCTTCATTGGTCGCGAGGAGTCAGCGCTTCGCACTTCCTCTGACGTAAGCGCTTCCATCATTTATTATAATTCCATCGCCCTATTCGGACCGCGTCCAATAAAGTAATTTGAATCGCTGGCAGCACCGCAAAACGAGAAATGAAATCCGATTCTAATAACACTAAATACTTTTTAAACGTAAATCCCCGCGCGCTAAACTATTGTCGTACCTACAGTATTTTCCAATTCGAGGGGAATAGGAATATTGGTCAAATTAAAAAGATATGGCCAATATTTTTATGAAAAAAAAAATGCCTCAAAAATATGATGATGCACCATATTTATCGACGGTGTTTAATCTTTATGTTATAAACGATTATTCCGATAATGCACCGGTCAATAGATCGCACGGATCAATGATACGCTGAGGTTATCAGTGATAACATGCAATTTTCTCGGTGTCGCAGAAGAAAGGTCGATCATGTGGTTGTAGGGCCGCGCACGTATGCGTGTGACGTCATCGAAAGACTGCCGTCGGTCTCTGAACTTCGCGTCAATGTCACTGATAATAAAATTCTAAGCCACAGCATCACAGCACCTTGTGTCATGTTCATGCGTTTTAATGATAGACGTTTACGTTTCTATAGACACTTCTTGTGTTAGTGCCATATCCTACGTAAAGTTAGCAATCATAGGCTACAAACGATGAATATATTACAGTGGAAATATTTAAAATATTATCGCTTATGATAGGATAAGCGACAGCGTATCGCCAAAATCAAGCAAACGACAGCCGTATCTTTACACGAACTATTTAGGGTCACTTTTGTTTTCTTAATAACTAAAAATCTATTTATCGCACAAGAAAAGTTAAAATTCTAAATCTCGAATTTATAACAACAGTTCAAACAGATATTGAGATTTAACAATTTAAAAATCTTATTGTACCTATGCTGTGATCCATAAAACACTAAAATTTAGTCTGCATAGTATAAAAGGAAAAGGATGCTGTAAAAGTTAAAAAAGGATAATTTTAACACCCAAAGCTTGCTTCTCAATGGTATCTTACTAAAGTTTCTAGTTGTTAAATAAAACACTTATCGGGATCAGTATCAAAAATGCTTATAATGTAGGCCTATTTCAACGCCTCTAAAAACAATGTGTTTGAATTGCATATCATTAATTCCAACGATATTTTACACTAATATAAAATAATCATTGATTAATTCATGCCATTAAAACACATGACTGTATAATCCGAGGTCCTTAAACCTTAGTTAATTAGGATCGGGAAAGGGTAACCGAAACATCAATAATCACTGTTTTTGAATTTTTGTTCATGCAATATTACAGAAATCATCTAAATGCTTTTCCTTAGACTATATTATGTTTTATTATTTTTTCATTACATCTATAACTAATATAGGCATACATAGATTTAATAATATTTTGCCATTATTCATTTTCTTTACAATTAATAATTCCATAACTGTCGTTCCAATTTACGATTGCTTATAATATACCTAATCTTCTTTTTGCACCTGCCAATGCAAGCTTTTTTTAAGAATTTATTAATTAATGACAGGACCGTTGACCATCTTCACACAAGAAGTAGAAATAATGAACTTACAATGCTAATTAATATTCTAAACTGTTTAAAAGAGCAACTGTTGAGTTTATTGTCGGCTCTTCTCAGAAGCTGCCTTTTGAACTGATGGTATATTCTACAAATAATCAAACTTGACGTTTAAAAAATACTTGCAAATAAAGCCGAATTTTGAATTTTGCACTTTCTTACTCACTGCTCGACGCCCTGCGGTTTTACCCGTGAAGTTCCGGTTTCCGTGAAAATACGGGAATAAAATATAGCTCAAGAACACAAATTAATCAATATTATACAGATGGAGTGTACGGAACACGACGGTGTCGTACACGTCACAAATACAAAATTCAAAAACTAATACATTCTCGAGTCAGTACGACACGAACCGTAGCATCAGTAATTTTCAATATTATTCAAGAATAATGGCGTCTTGTGTTTTTAAATGTTTTAAAAACTGTTCTCAAAAACTAAAGAAGATAAGATGGATTCGAAACCTTCATTTATTTTTATTGGTTATTATTGATTAATAAATTAATTTACGTAATTGTTGTTAGTGTTCAATTTTGAAATAGGTACAAAATAAGATAAAAGTTTGTAAGTATATGCGGATGTCAAAGAGACGCGTGACTTTTGTTTTTTTTTTTATTGGTTTCATCGGCTTCAGCACGCAGTTTGTAAAGACTCTGGTCATTTTGTAAAGACACTCAATTTCAAAATCGGTTCAGTAGTACTAGTACAGGTTACCATCTTTGATCGAGACATTTAATAATACCGAATACCAATCATACATTACATCAATTCTCACCATTGACACGATTCGTTCAATGACTCTGTAATAATAAAACTACATCGCCAATAAATGATTCAGTTCGGAGACATGTCCATTCCTGTTTCGTCGGACACTCCTTTCGGTCCCGGGGTCAATAGTCGGCCTTAACACGTCCTTTTTAACTGACTTTAAAAGGAGGTTTCGAATCGTGTATGTAAACGTTTTTGTCGCATGTCTATAGATTTGAATGATCATGTTTATATTTAGTTAACTGTGTGCCTATTCATAGATGAATCTTTATAATATCGTGATTATAGTGTTTTGTAGAATTAAAACTATGTGATAACCGGATTAGAACCCACATAATTGTGGGTTCGAATCCGGTCCGGGGCATGCACCTCCAACTTTTTAGTTGTGTGCATTTTAAGAAATTAAATATCACGTGTCTCAATCGATGAAGGAAAACATCGTAAGGAAACCTGCATACCAGAGAATTATCTTAATTCTCTGCGTGTGTGAAGTCATTGGGCCAGCGTGGTGGACTATTGGCCTAACCCCTCTCATTCTGAGAGGAGACTCGAGCTCAGCAGTTAGCCGAATATGGGTTGATGACGACGATTATAAATTTAGATCTTCTAAAATTATCTGAAGAAATTAATTAACTACCTGATTAATTAATTACTCTAATTTATAATTTTGAAAGAGCGTTGAACATAACGATTGTTAGTAGGTACACTAAGCTGTATTTTAACAAACTTTAGACACATAAAAATTATACTGATTTCAATACTGAAAAACATATAAAAAAATTAAACTAAATGTCCTTAATCTCAGCGTATTTCCTCAAACTCCTAATGATGAACTATTGATAAAAAATATAGAATGAGCTTCTTTAAAAATGTAGGTAATTTATCATACAGGATGTCATGGAAAATTTAATACGGAAAATTAAAAAAATAAATAAACAACAGTTTTTTTTTTAAGAACATCCTACTAATATTATAAACGCGAAAGTTTGTATGGATGTGTGTTTGCTTTGTTGTTTGTTACTCTTTACCACCGCTACTACTGAAGCGATTTGGCGAAAATTTCGAATGGAAATATATTTTACTCTGGGTTATTACATAGGCTACTTTTTATCCCGAAATAATCCATGGATTCTTGAAATTTGCGAAAACCTGATGATTTTGATGGTATGAATGTTTGTTACTCTTTCACCTCCTGAATCCTAATCACCTGAAATTTGAAGGAGAGATAGATTATAGTCTGGATTAACACATAGGCTACTTTTTGTTCCGGAAAATTCCATGGTTCCCGAGGGATACGTGAAAAACAAAATTTTGGATGAAGTCGCGGGCGTCCGCTAGTCTGCCATATCCTTTTATAATATGACCAATATTCCCATTCCCCTCCAATTAGTCGGTAAAGACTGTATTAGGAGTGGGTACGACAATAGTCAAGCAGGCGGGGATCGAACCACCACACTTCGATGATGAGTCCAACCGCTCTTACCGTTGACCTATTGACACTCTTGATTGAGATTGTACACGATGTCAGGATAAACAGGAAAAATAAAATCTGAAAAGAAAAAAAGCCTAGGTAGGTATGAATAGGTAGGTAGGTAATATAGGTAGGCTCCTGTAACAGGAAAATGGCTAGCTCCAACCAAATTCTAAGAAATATGTGTTTGTTGTATGACATATTTTATTTACATTTTGCCACCTAGTTACCTTTCTGGAAAAAATCGTTAAGCATAGTAGGTATATAGGTATCTATATAATATCTTGTGAATTTTCTTATGGTAAACTCCCGCATCTCGTATCGCCGTGATATTCCAATGGATTTGACCTCTGCCTCCGGTTCTGGAGGGTGTGGGATCGAATCCAGTCTTTGGCATGCACCTCCAACTTTTCAATTGTGTGCATTTTAAGAAATTAAATATCACGTGTCTCAAAAGGTGAAGGAGGAGGAGGAGGAGGAGGAGGAAACCTGCACACCACATTATTTCTTAAATGTGTGTGAAATCTGCCAATCCGCATTGGGCCAGCGTGGTGGACTATTGGCCTAACTTCTCTCATTCTGAGAGGAGACTCGAGCTCAGCAGTGAGCCGTATATGGGTTGATAACGACGACGACGAAACTCCCGTCCTCGGAAAAATAAAGAGAAGCAAGACCATAGGAATTGCCACTTTTAACGTTCTACGAGATTTTGAATCTTGTTAATTTCAATAATTCCTTTTGCTGTGAGCGAATGCTAGTTGAACAAGTTAAAAGTGCAGCATGTGAGAGCTAAACTTAGGAACTTTCAGAATACATACAGTCCTTGAACCGACAAATTTTTGACGAAAAACCCATGTGAGTTTAATGGAGAACGATGATAAAAACTGATTTCATAACATTATACACATAGAAAAAATTTCAATAAACATACTCGTACTTGATTTTTTTTAACTATTGTATATCACTATACCTCTGAATTTAATAATTAAACATAATGGATGCAGCTTTTTAAGTGATACGTAATTTCATATTATTATTAATAAACACGTGAGGGGCTCATCTGTTTGATTTGCTAACTTATTAGTAACTGGTTTATCTTGAAGGCAAAATTATAATCTCTGATTCTCAATAGATACACGGTCAAGGGAAGTTGTAGAAAATTATATGTGGCCACACATATTTTTTTTTAAATTGCCTATTTAAAAAATGACCTGATTGGTAATATCTTGCCAGTAAAAAAAAACTATAAAATAGAATTGAGGACCTCCTCTTTTTTTGAAGTCGGTTAAAAAGGTTGACGATGATGTGTCACGGTGCAACATCACTGTTTTCAAGGATTATGAAAACGAGTAACAGCCGTTTGATTTTAAACCTTAAAGATAATCGTAATAAGATTGCTTTTCATTTCATCATGTATAAATAATACATGGGTGGAGGTTATCGCGCGAGGTCCGGAGGGCGATCGCCTTGCTTTCATGTCGAGACTTGTCCTAACGCTGATTAGTCACTGCGAACACGTTCCAGAAACAAAGTAGCTTTTTATAACTTAGTAGGTAGGTTATTTTGATCTCTTTGTTATCTATGGGCCTTTGAGTTTAATTTAACTGTAATTTTAATTTGATATTAATAAAAAAAACTCAAGTTCTCTAAAAAAATGGATAGGTTTACGTTTTACTTACCACAATCAGGAAACTGACGTTTTTTTTTTTTCATTTTTTTTATTTATTCTTTACAAGGTAGCCCTTGACTACAATCTCACCTGATGGTAAGTGATGATGCAGTCTAAGATAGAAGCGGGCTAACTTGTTTGGAGAAGGATGAAAATCCACACCCCTTTCGGTTTCTACACGGCGTCGTACCGGAACGCTAAAGTGACGTGGAAAGTTACATAAGTTAT
Organism: Bicyclus anynana; assembly: GCF_947172395.1. NCBI lineage: Eukaryota > Metazoa > Arthropoda > Insecta > Lepidoptera > Nymphalidae > Bicyclus > Bicyclus anynana. The sequence continues at coordinate 5,266,285 of NC_069096.1, read as the reverse complement.
GGTATGTGAAAAGATGATATTTAATTCTTAAAGCAGGAAACCCTTTTTTAAAAGCGGAATAGGTTGAGTAGCTATTCCGCTTTTCCGGTTTCCTGCTTAATGTATTGTTTTTTTATTATATCTCGAAGTTTTTCGACGCTTCCAACGATTTGTCAACGTTTCTAACCAATTCACACAAAACCTTGACAAATTACAAACAACATCACTCCCTTCCAACTTAGAAGACCCTCAACCCTCCTGGGAATTTCTCCCATGGTCTAAGGTCATCTTCAAAGTCAGGAAGTTTGTGATCATGGTTTCTCCACTCTTTATTCTCTTCTTTGTCTCTTTGACAGAACAGGTTCCAAATCTGACTCAACAGCAGTATCGAAACATTTTGAGGAATGGTCGGCGTAGGACGTATGTTTGGAAGTCCCTACAAAAGGCCTATGTCCTGCAGTGGACGTCCAACGGCTGAGTGATGATGATGATGACGGCGT